>NW_028301540.1:2132500-2382500 GCF_042242905.1 Orbicella faveolata
ATTTTTCATAATGCATTTTCAAACAGACATATTGCATTTTTACGTTAATAAGCACGTGATATCTACGTTGCCTAGTTCATTTCGCCGCGGTCAATAGTTTCGAGTTACGTGGTCCGTCACCGAAATCAATAGCCCTAGACGTGTGTTTCAGACAACAGGTAGAGTTGCCACAGGTCGACCTTATGAGTTTCAGGGTAGAATGGGCAACCCTAAAACACGGAATCCACAAATCAAAGAAAGATACGTTGCACAGCTTTTGCCTGTAAAAATTAAAAGGCTAAGTGATGAGGCCTCAGCCTTAACGTTTTTTGAAACAACGATTCCTCGAGTGTCTAAAATACGCTTGCTGGTAATAGAAGTTTCGACACATGATTCTTTCAGTGTACATACGTTTTGATACCTAATTTATTCTTTTTTTATAACTAAAGAGGAGAATACATTGGGGATAAACGCGCATGGACAATGCACTAATTCTTAAGACTCCGATTTGGCTTCTACCCAGTGGCCGTTTGGTCGATTGCAGATCGAATATCAATCTCTTAACAACAATTAAACACAAGAAAACTCTAAGGACCTTGGATTGTATATAATTTTTTTATTATACATGACTTTCCCCAAAAAATCTAAATTATGTAGCATCATAAGTCGATTCTGCTACACTGAAGCTGTCATATTTTCCTCAGTGATTTCAGCGTCTCTCGTGTAGCCTGTTAAGGCTCACGTATGGCTGGGTGTCGTTTCAGTCCATTTCTTCTTTTGTTGTGAAGCACGAGAAAAGATTCTGGCCGCTGCTCAGCTTGTGTAACCTATTGCGGTGTCAGCCATGTCTTCATCTCAGAACTCATGTGGGGGAGGGGTGATCAAGGCCTAAATGACCGGTTTATTCTGCATTCCGCGTTTTCCTACGTACTTGAGTCGGACTCCAGGTGTCCAGTCTCTTCTAATCAATATGTTTCACACGGTTGTCCCAATTACAGTCGCGCGTTTTCGTACCAGTCGCTCTTTCTCTCGTGATAGTAATGGTAAAGCTTTGGAAGTCGTAGTCTCTCCACCTCTAAATTGGCACCGAGGGCCCTGAAATTTACACAAAACAATTCAAACTTCATGTGCTTATAGCAGCAAGTTAGGAAAGGAAACTCAGTCGCCTCCTGGAACTTACTTAAACTGTACTATTCAGAGACACTGGGAAATGGAAACTCGCGCACGTCTGGGCGATTTTCAATCTCGTTCAAAGAGTCTCCGTTTCTTTTGATAACGTAGCACTGGGGAAGAGAATGGATGATGGTTTTTCTGGGCGACCACGCACCGTTTACGAGGGTCTTCATGATTGACCAAACAAAACAATAGGTATACATCACAAACAATGCCCCTAGCCCTAAAAACAAAAGAGGGGCAGATTAACAAGAGCGAATCAAAATAGAAGTTTTAAAGAGGTGCAGGTCATCTGGTTTTTCTTACCTATCCATTAGATCCCAGTCCTCGCCGCCCCATCGTGTGGTGAATTTCTCTTCGTCCAATCCTCCAAAGCTGTCCCAGTCAGACTTGTATCCTCCGAACAAACCATAACCCATCATCTCCCAATAGGCTGAAGTACATAAATACCACAAGGGATGAAGACATACATCTACACAGGTCTCATTCAACGTTCATAGAAGCAAAAGCATTTACAGCCAAAGAAAAGCGCGCGAAAACGTTCTCTTAAACAAGTCGCTTAAATCTTTATTCAGGCAACATTGTACCTTGCTGATGTGATATGGAGTAACCGCATTTCAACTTTAGAACAGCGGGTGAGTAGAAACTGCGGCCTTGAATTGCATGCTGTGCAGGAAAGAACGACAAATGTTAGCGTGTTAATGTTTTACGAGCCCGATTCAACCGCGTACGTTAATTGGTAAATCTTCGTTGAAATTTCTTTAACTTTGACTTCTACGAAATGGTTGACACAAGCTTAATGATATGTCACATTACTGAACAATTTTTCATTGCGGGGGGAGTGATTAACGTCGAGGATACACCCAGAAAAATGTTGGAAGGGCTGTGCGGCACGCTGCTTCAAAGATATAAAAAGTGCTTTTTTGAAAATAAGTCTTAAATTTTGACTAGAGTACAGAAACCATACCCTCGGACCCCGCATCCTCCTCAGCTATTCCGTTATATAGCGGTGAAACTGTTCCTATGCTTGGTATCATCCCATGAAGCTGGTGTCATATAACAAGTGCTTGCATTTACCTTACGTACGATATCAAATACATTAGCTGGAAACTTGATGTGAAGATCTGCTGTCAATATAATACTGTTGGGATCCTGCATGATGTGGAAAAAAATAGGTTTTTTGAAATCAGGTATGAATGAAGAAAACCGTTATGCAGGCCTTGGTTTATTATGATTTGCACAACATTGATCTACGCCCCTAGAAATTGAGACTGATACGCAACGCAGGTGAGAAAACAATATGGACACGATTCAAAAACGCGCATTATGAAAACAATGGACATGTACTATACTTCACCTTGATGTAGCCCACTCCATCGTTTAAAGCCTTCGTCTTGTGAAACTCAGTGAACTTTTGCAAAATAGCAATCCTAGCGGAGAAAAGCCGAGGCGAGGTTAAAAGAAACATTGGAAGTCCTTTGACCACTAAGTAGGCTAAAAGTCCAGGGCAAGACTCCCATGTAAAAAGGACAGGGGTGATCGTCTTACCACTGATTTAGGGATCAAAAGGGCAGTTTTGGTACCCCTTGGGGTGTTCAGCCTCAAAAGGTCCACAGTGGCAGCTTTCGTGGACCCTTTAAGGATATTGAGCAGAAAAAAATACGACAGGAGATATTTGATAACCAACTTTACGAGTAGAAGGTATTCGAAGCAATCGTCTTTAACGCTATTAAAAATTATGAAAGTGTTAGTTAATGTGTTTCTTTAGAAGTGATACCTCTTAGGGGTGAAAGCATTTCAAGCCACGCCCGCAAAATCAAGATCTTGGTACCTCTTAGGGGTCCTTTTTAAAATTTCCGACGAGCATTCCCCTCCTTCTTATAGGGGAGTTTCCCTCCCCCCCGGGAGGGTAAAAGTATCACACCTTAGTAATACGACTTGCTACTCATGTGAAAGTTGACTACATACAACTAACACACGAGTTAAAAGGCATCAATAGCATGAATTTGGGAAATTTTGGGGGGGTGATTTTACCCTCTGGAATACAGAGCTGATTATTCTGAATGCAAAGGTCTTACCTGTCCTTAATTCCACTCCTTTCTCTAAGTTTAAAAAGATCTGTATCACTGCTATTAAAATCCACAATAACCAGGAAAAAATTGCGATCTCCTCCTTGTTGGTAAATCTTAAGAAAGTAGATAAAACAGCAAATCAGTTTTACGCCTGTAAATGTAATTTTCAATGCGCAAGTTGCCCCTATTGTGTACAATCTTTAATTATTGCCTGCCTCTGAGCATAACTGTAAGAATATTTGGTCTGCAGCTTTTTTTTTTTTTTTTTTTTTTTTTTCGCACGATGGAATGAGAATCTAAGAGACTTCTCTAGCGCCCTTGCCCCCTCTCCCCCCACCACACTCCGATTAGATCTTAGTACGACTATCGTAGTCTAACGTCTAACGTTCGTTTGTCGCAACAATTTGCTTTGCGTAAAAAAAGCCAGGGAACCAGCTAGGTTTTTTGGCTTTAAGACCTTAAAGGTCATACATAGCGTTGTAATGTTATACCATTTTCCGTTACATATTCTTCTCTCTTTTCAGTTTTAGAAACTTTGCCATGATTTTACTCTCAAATATTCGGAACAGAAGGAACTTTCGAATACGCAACTTCTGGCGCTGTAACTAACAGCTGACTATAAGGTCCCAAAAAAGTCGTATGTACACCTTACTACCAAATGGTCCATATTTTACTTGCTATTTAGCGTATAACTCACCTGATCTAGTTGACTAATTAAAAACTTTATCCACGGGCCATAGTTTTTAACTGTGAAGAAATATCGAAACCAAAGACAAAAGGAAATGAGCTTGTAAACAATTCGGTTAAAACCTCTTTGATTTTACATTGTGTTCATCGGTTGGCCAAGACTTAAAAGCCCTAGCCAAACAGACTCGCAAGTAGCCGTGGGTAGCCAAACGAACTCGCAAGTTTCCTCGCAAGTACACGCTAGTCGCAAAAAACCCATTTCAAGGCTACATACCTTGTATTTCATTGGTTAATAAGTTGTTATAACAAAGAATGGACGTCACTCAACTTGCGAGGTCTTAGGTTGGGTGGCCAAACGGTGAGAAACTTGCATCTACTTGCAAGCAGATTGATCTCTACCAAGGTGAGCGCAAGTCATCGCAAGTCAACGAAAGTGCATGCAAGGCCTGGCTAAACTGATCGCATGAGACTCACAAGTAGACCCAAGTTTTCAACTTGCGTCTACTTGCGAGTCCGTTTGGCCATGGCTTTTTTGATTATCATTAATTAGTATAATTATCATAATTATGCGCGCAAGAATTCCTCAGGTTAGATCCACAATTGTTGCACGCCTTACCCGTTATGACCATGGAAACTGTAACATTTCTTCTCCACTGAAATCCCTCTGGATAACATAAAACGCTGCTGTTTTCTGCGGTTCTGTACACGTATTCTGATAAACGAACAGAGCGCCCTGAAAATAAAACAAGTTAAGGTGCGGCTGTGAAACTAATCAATGAGGAAGCCGGTCACGAATATGTTACGTTGTAATTTCGTCTTCCTGGTCTCGAGGGGGAAGGGGGAGGGAGGAAGGGTACACGTTCCCTTATAATCCTTAAAAAAAATCGCTTTTTCCTTTTTGTTCCCAATCAATATCCGTTTCTCCTTAACATTTTTGCCAAAGTTCCCGATAGTGGTTTGGATATCCCTTATTCCCTTCAAATATATGACCGTGTTCCTTTGTTCTACAATACCCCTGGGATACCCCTGGGAGTCCCTCTCTATTGGAGTAAACATCAAGTGCTGTTTATCCGTTTCCATTTACTTCTTTGTTTCATTCCTGTTTACATACCACACCATAGAAAGAACAGCCAATCAGAATACAGGAAAATCCTTGAATACTCGATGGTATTACACATAACCTTCCCATCTTGCAATGCATTGATTGTGTTGACCAGTGCAGTTTTTTAGTATACTGACTCACCCAAAGGCTGGTGTGTACTCCGAGAAAGTAGCAGTGACTCGTGGAATATATAAACAATAGCCTCCATTTGGCGCGAAATATGCTAGGACATTTGACCGAGGACATTATCTGTTCCGAGAAACGAACAGTTTTCCGAGAGCGTAGCTCGAGGAAACTTGTGAGCTTCGAGGAGCAAATGATGTCCAAGGACAAATATCCGAGCGTCTTTTCGCCCCAAATAGAGGCCATTGTGTTTATTATCCTTCAAATATTTTTCGCAACGCGTGCAGTTTTGAAAATTGGGGAACATTCTCGGATATTCCCCAGTTTTAGCTGGAGAATATTCGGTCACGTGACGTATTTAGACCAATCGCGCGCGAGTGAAAATATTTGATGGATTACAATCCATGGTATAACATTTGAGAACGTTACATAACTAGTGTCTATTTACGTGTATGTCTACTAACTCATCAAGTCACTGCTCAAAACACTGAAAAATAAGCGTACCTTTCAGTTTGTCCACAAGTTCCTGACAAAATAACGATGCCAACATTTTAGCGGTGAAAAATGCAACAGATCCAATCCAATCAAAGGAAACATCCGTTCTCGCAGATAAAACTACAAATAGTTTCGACTCTAATTTTGTGGATTAATTATAAATGATCTAGACTCTAAGGTAAGAACTCAAGATGGACCATGAGTTATACAATGATTATTTTATTCAATATACATAGTTTTACTTTATTTTTATTTTAATTTTCTCGAGGCTATTTTTGGCTATTCAAAATCTGAGAGAGAATCAAGTTTTATGTATGTATATGTATGTATGTATTATCGTGAGAAGAATGTTTTGTTTTTTCACACAAACGTACCAGCTCTAACAAAAACCGGGTTCCTTTTTTCGGATCATCTTTTGCTTCCACATTGACGATCTCCTTTAAAGAGAATCTGTCCCTGGGATGAAAAAAGGTCCAAAAAAATTATGAATCGTTTACGGGATTCTGCCTTCTCCAACCTGCCATTATAACTGACTCTACAACCTTGTAATGTATTAATCATTCTAACTTTTCGTTTCTCACCCTTTTCTCTTTACAAGTGCGTCCATGTATACAGATACAGTTTTCAAAGCCTCCTGAAAAATATAAAACAACAAGACAACAACAAGATTCCCAGTCAGCCACGCAAGGCGAGATAAAACAGGTCAAACACTCGGAAAACGTCCACCACCTAACCATTCCTGGACTTGTCCGCCCAATAACAAAGAATTTGATTACACTTAATAAACTGTGACGCCTTACACTTTTCGGGAGTTTTTTGTTTCCCCAGCTAATGTGATTTTTAATATCATGTGACATGTTAACATCCGTCCTGTCATCAGGATACACACGTGGATACTGGATCTGCAATAAAAAAATCAATATAGGTTAAAGACTCTGAGTTGCGTACACAACAAACCAAAAATCCTATTTCGGCCCAGTCCGTACGCAGTCTTTTGAAAGAGAAAAGAGGCGGGGGGGGGGGGGGGGTACGGGGGGAGGGGGGAAGTCGAAAGGCGTCTCTTTCACTGAAAATCAGTGGCACCGGTTTAAGGGTGGTAATAACGTGTAAGCAAATTCCGTACTTACCTCACTAGCATGCGCTTTTTAAAGTGTGGTGGGTTTTTTTTTTTTTTTTAAAGTTACTCATGTCTTACTTTAAGGTACGTACTGTGCATTGTATCATTTTCATTTAGATACAATTATCTTATCCTCTCATTAGCCTGATACTCGCCCAGACATTTTGTTGCATGTCTGGTCACATGATTTTTCCTCCCGTTAAGACCTGTGCCATAACTGTTTACTGAGTTATGATGTTTAGGATGATTAGCAGTTCAAACTTCTGGTTATACAGCATTTAGAAAAGTTATACAGCGTTCAGAAAAGTGTACTTTTCTTTAGGGCCGCACGAAAACCGCCATGGCGAGTTGGGTTCCCTCAGGAAATATTATTTTTATTATTTCAATTATTATATACTTACAAAG
The DNA here is from genome assembly GCF_042242905.1 of Orbicella faveolata. Taxonomy (NCBI): domain Eukaryota; kingdom Metazoa; phylum Cnidaria; class Anthozoa; order Scleractinia; family Merulinidae; genus Orbicella; species Orbicella faveolata. The sequence goes on from NW_028301540.1 coordinate 2,139,654, forward strand.
TTTCCAGAAAAAGCCTCGTTTTCTTTGAGTTTTCGTGAGACCAGAAAAGATGGATTGTAAGGACATGATGGTAACACATCTGACACTTCTGAGTGAGGGAGAGTTTCAACTGCAGAGAGGAGAAGTATGTAAACCACACCAGCTCTAGCATATTGCATGTCTAAAGAAGTGGCAGGCCCAATCGGTCGCAAGAAAAGGAAGCAAGGCAAAGAACGGTGGAGGCGGCGTGGCCTAGTGGTGAGGTCCCGAGTTCAAATCTTCCTCCCTGCCACTAAATGGATTTGTGTCTAGTGGTCCCAGATTCAACTCCTCCACCCTTTGCAAATAGCCAACTGGTCAGCCTCCCGCCAGTTGGGATTTTTAATAAGTTTCTGCTTAGTTTACAATATTTGTTTGCTTGTTTCAGTGTCCACAATTAGTACAGCAGTGCTAAAATCTTCGACCTTGGTACTCTATACCTTCGTAATTTACACTGAAAGAAACTTTTCTAGTTGTTTTATTCATGTCCTCGACATAATTTCACGTTTGGTAGAGTTATATGGTAAATAGTTTACATTAAATTATTAAACGCATACCGTGAACTGCCGCTTATAATCCCTGGGCTTACACAACTTCGTATAAGGGCTTTTAGATGGGCTTATAAACGGAGGGGCTTATATCCGAGGGGGCTTACAACCGGAATAAAAACATTGTTTCGAAAACGAGCTATAGCTGCACATGTTGATCGACGTACTTTTTTGTCTCATTTACTGGCAATTAAGCTCCAAAACATCATAATAAAACGAATTGAAAACAGGCAAAGCTAGAGAGGGGCATTTATCCGGGGGCTTATAACCGAGAATATTTTCTGCTTTACAGATACATGGGCCTATAACGAGGGGGGGCGGGGGGCTTATAAGCGGCAGTTTACGGAATTTTTAAAAAGTATAATTGCAGTAATCATCGCGTTGTTCGGAAACTAGCATGCCTAGAGAGTCCCGAGAACACTTCAATACTAAATTAACGCTGTCTCACCTCGAACATGAAAGTCGTCCCTAATGTCGTACTTCTCACGGGTCATGAACTAAAAACAAAGAAATACAATTTCATCAAGAAAGATTTCTATGATGAAGCTTTCAATCTGTAATTTGACTAAGCAACTTCTCATGTTGTCGAAAGTTACAACTGTATGGATGTTCTCTGAATACTTACTGTGGTATTTATCAGTTATATGTTACCAGAGCTTGAACCAGAGCTCAACCCGCTCGATCAAGAGCCGAGCGCAATAACTTGGCATGAGGTGTTGTTCGCCTTTAATGTAAAAAAAGATTTTCTCTGGTAGCATTTGTCTCCTCATCACAGTACTGCATCCCTAGCTAACATCACCATTGTGATCATTGGCTGATCATTATCAAATATCGAAGTAATTATATGATCTGTTGTCTTATCAAGACTTGCCTCGTCATATGCGAATTGCAGTGTTGGGTGATCTTTACCGATGCACAAAACCCGACCATTGATTTCCACTTTGTCTGCTGAATAATCTGGTAAATCAAAATATTCAAATCAATTGAATGCGCTTAGTTTCTATGCAGGACTTCATTAAATAAACTAGTCTAGTCGAGAGGTGCCAATCATCATCAGAATCATCCTCTTGTTGATTATTTTCTTTATTTTTATTCCCAATTATGAAGAGATCGGAAGATCTCAATGGGGTAGTGGCTTCAACGGCTAACGGTCGATACTTTGACACTTTTATGGCCAAACGGTTTATTTCTTTTCCTTGTTGTTGTTAGACATCTTAGAAATTTTGAATCAACATTGTTTTAAGAAGTTAAAAATTTATTTTGATTACTGTAAAGCACATATAAGGTCTCAGGACCATTCAACCTCCCAATCTTTAAGGGAGGATCATTCCTGGATGGAAAAGGCTAATGGTACTAAGCCACAAGACAAGGCACAAAAAAGTCTTGGCAAGAGATCTTGAGACTTTCACTTTCGTGGCTAAATTTTTTTACGGCCATTTTTTTACGGTTAATGGTTACAGTTTTCCAATTGTTGCTCCGAACGGTTGAATTTTTGGTCCGTTTTACGACTAACGGTTCAACCCATTGAGCCTTTCAGATCAGTGTTTCCATTAAATATTCTGATACTCACCTATATACTGAGAGAGGAATTGTGACTCGATAATCTCCAGTTTTTCTTTTCCTGGCATTTTCCACTGTGTAATAATTCGAGCAGCGATGTGTATTAATATTATTTTTAATAAATATATAATAACATGGTGCGTTTTTCACCAATTATTTACGGCGCTTCACAAACATGTTGACAGTGAAAAGGATCCTGAGGAAGTCTCTTGCACGCCGCAGACCGCATGAGGATCTAACTATTTGCAGTAGTCATAGCAACGACGGTACCTTGTCTCCAAGTTATTTTAAGAGCAACTCGAAATTCTTCAATTGCGTTACGGACCTATCTTATCGCTGGTCTAATTTTTATCGTCCAATCTCAATTTAACTAGTCCGAGTACTTCCGAATACATTCCGAAGATTGCTACGTCCGCATGGCTTGCCATGTTGCTTAGCAACCTCAGAGACGAAAACGGGCGAGGGGTGAGTGCATCATCTTGTCTGTCGAACTGAGCTGGGAACATAGTGTATACAAGAGTAATGTATGAAATTATATCGGGAAAAAAATCACCGCAACTTCCACGTGGTCTTGGTTGTATTTTTGCTTTTGAAGAACTTCAACATAATAAGCTTTCCCTGCCTCTAATCTGCAAGATAGCAAAAAATATCAAAAATAGCATTTTCCCACATGTCAGACAGAGATCAAGACTAGCTTAAAAATAGAGCTTCTTCAAAGCCACGAACCCAGGTCATATCGTTCAATTATATTTACCTGATATTTTCAGAGATTTGGTCCTTCCGTGAGGTAAACTGTGCAAACTTAGTGGTAGCGCCATATTGATTACCAGGCTGTAAAACAGGAGCAAATATAGCTTTAGCTTTGTTTATGACGTTACATCTACATCTTCATAGATGAATGAGGTAATATAGACACTTAATAAAGACTACGAGAATTAAAAAAATTCACATTTTACGGTGATAAATAGTTACTATTTTTCAAATATTTTCGGTGGCGGACAAGAACCCACTTCAGGCCGGAAATCTCGGCTAAGATGCTAAACATCAAAATAAATTTCGGAGTTAACATTTATTTGCTACAAAAACCCGGGAACGCTAATTTTTGAAATATAGATATCACTTTGGGAAGAACATTCTCAACATCAGTCCAAGATTCTCTCGTTTTCACTGGGCGTTTTAGGCAAATCGCTTGTCATTTGATAATGGATTAACATTTATTTTTAATTATTTTTTGGCATGTCCTTCAGGCAATGTGTCTGCCATATAACTTTTAATAATGTGGAAGTCTTACATCTCCAAGATACGCGATTTTTCTGGAGTGTTTTGGATCGTCGTCCGTACTCAACCAGAGTTCTGAACCATCCGCGGAACTAATGGCGAAAACAAAATCACCTGAAAAAATTGAGAGCAAGACTGACTGAGAAAGCCGGCCCCTGAAAAGGACGGGGGGTGCTCATCGTACCCTTAAGGGGTTAACGCGGTTTTGGAACCTCTTTAGGCGCTCAGCCTCAAAAGGTTCACAGCGAGAGCTTTTGCAGTACCTTTTAGGGTATTGAGCTGAAAAAATATGACAGGAGGTAATTTGTTGTTTTAGAATTGGCACCTGTTAGGGAGGGGGATCATTTTCAAGCCACGCCCACAAAACAGGATCTTGTTACCTCTTAGGGATTCTTTTCAATATTTCCGACGACCACCCCTGTCCTTTTTATTTGGGAGTTCCCCTCTGGGAGAAGCTATCCGTCGTCAGAAAGTCAAATGAATGAAATATAATCTTTCTGTCTTTGCTGAAAACAACATCCATCTAGTTAGAGCAATAACAGGAATGCAAATAATTGCAAGTAACTTACAGTTGAACTTTAAAGCTACAGCATTTTACCTGTAGTCGTGGGATGAACGTAACCAAAAATCCGTCTTCCATTGAATGTTCTTTTTGTTACATTTGTTTCAAACTTGCTTAGAACATCGTTAACCTGATAGGCATTTAGGGTAATAAGTTAGTTAATGGAAAATTTCCAATCAAAGATTTAAATGTTGCCAGTAGGTTTTATGTAGCGTGCATAGATTGGCTGCTTCGCGCACTCCATCATATTATAAACTATACAATAAACATATTATTTCTCGATGATTTTACTTGTATTTTACAGGATTTTAATCAAGATAATCAACCAATCAGAGTGCCTTATCGCTGGTCCAATATTTTGTAAGTATTGGACCTCGCAAGGCTTCTACTTCTCCTTTTCAGTTATTTTGTGAAATAAGTCTCATATTAACCAGGTTTTCTCGGGACCGTAATAGAAATGCACAGGTTTCTTTACGCTCGATACAACTGGTCACAAACTAGGAATGAACCATTCCCAGTACAGCCCTCACACTCGGTTAATAAAATATAATAAAAGCTGATCGTGTTCATTTGATGACCCGGCCGAAAAGATCAGTTATGTTCTGAACAGAAGATAATGACAGTTTATATGTTTCCCAGCCTGGCGCGTTCCTTTTGGACAATCCGGATCAGAACTTATGATCCAAGACCACTCAGATCATGGTGCATCAAGGGAAAGTATCGTTCCACAAATTCAAAGGTGCATCGTTTCGTTTGAGTGATTTTGGATCATAAGTTTTGATCCGGATTGTCCAAAAGGAGAACATCCGTAATTTGTACCCACTGACATATCGAGAGAGTGTTTGTTTTTCTTTTTTTTTACTCTTACTAACTGCAAGTTACATACGTGTGGTTTAAAAGGAAATAGAGGTTCTCTTCTGAGATCATCAACAGCGTATCCACACCATCCGTGCCACTCATGCAGATTAAGATTACCATTCACCTGAAAAACACACTTGAATATCGTTAACAACTATCATATAGTCCGGTTTTCATTTGAGTATCGAAAAGTAATCGGTTTTCATCACTACGCTACACAATTGGCTTAAAAAGCTCGCGCCACTTTTTCAACCAATCAAAAGTAAAACCAATCGTGACTCGTTCGCACACGTTTTCCCGCGCTTCGCGTCAGCTACATGTTACGAGTACTTGGCGTTTTGATTGGTTCACTGTATTGTTTTTGTCTTTTGTCATTAGCTAGAGGGATTTCTTGGATTTGGTTGTGCGACACTCAAGTGTATTTTTGAATCTAGATAAATAGACGCAATCAATGAAGCCGTTGGCTTTCAGCTCAGAACATAAAGCGAAGAGAAAAAACTAAAACATACTATGACCAAAATGAACTCGTCAATTTGATGTTGAAAAAAAGTTTTTGATTTTCTCGAACGTGCAAAAAAACCAAGTTCACTCACCGATGTCCTGTTTTTAAGTTGTTTACAGTTAAATTCTGGTACACTTTCGTCGTTACTGAAATCCTGTTTCTTGAAGGCAGCTGTGGTATTTTCCAAACCATCTCTTGTCAAAACAGATTTATCCTGTGCTGAAGTGGCTCCCGTTATGAAATCCCGTACGGTTTCATTTGAAGAAGGCAATGGAATAGCTTTTATCGTAATATTCACCGCATCGTTGCGTGATTTATGTACTGTTTCTGCTTTTGTGCTATCAACTAGAATTTCTCTCTCGTGCGTAGAAATTTTTTTGGTTTGAGCTTGAAGTGCAGGAAACGTAGTGGCCAAATGCTGATTGTGAAATTCTTGCGGAAGGCTCTGAACTACAAAATGAAACAAAAATTACTCAATAATACTGCGAGGAGAAGGTGAAAAACGAACAACAGGTAATTAAGTTTTCGCCTCTCACTCGAAGACTCGCTGCATAACAAGATGTGGTATGACCCGGGCTGCTTTCACACCAACCAAAAATACTCAATTACACCAACAGAAAATTGAAATTATGAATTTTATCACATCTTGCATTGCATTGCATTGCATTGAATTGTATTGAATTGAATTGTATTGTATTGCATTGTATTGTATCACTAGAATGATTTCACAAACCCCGATTCTTATATGCTAATTGGAATCCTTAAATGCTAATGTGCAAGAACAATAGAGCCAGCACGTTCTAAAGTACACCGTTCTAATTTCCAGATCGTTTCTCGCAAACACAAACAACAATGCTTCCAATGTTTTAATCTCTGTTTATCGAGCAGAATCGCTCTCGATCTCATTTCGATCTAGGTCTCGCTTGAAACTTGAACCGATTTAGAAAGCTTAGCTATGTGCACCGAGCAAAACAGGTTCAAACAGAAACTATATTTTAGTGGTCAAAATGTGTTAAACAAACCTTATATTAAATAGTTCAATTAAATAGCTGAGAACTGCTCGACTAGAATAAATATTGAGCAAAAACATGGCTTTTTTCTTCCTTATTCCATGGCCTTATCTAAAAAGGTATTCACTTTTGTGAGCAAGTCGTTCACATTGTTCATGGTGTCCATGGCTTTCTGACACATTTTTTGATGGGCAAGTTGTGCTTCTTTTGCGCGATCAATCTTTCACTTCTTCTCCTCGTACCTACCATTCTCTTCTTCCGAACTATCTAACGATGAAGCGACCAATTCATTGTCATATTTTCTATTAACAGCTTCCGCTTTTCGTTAACATGGAGTCATCAGCATGGAATACTTTTACTGAAGCTTTTACCTTTATCCTGGTTGTTTTCAGAACGCACCGACTCTTCTTCGATTTCTGCGTCCCATGGGCGCCATAAGTTTGACATTTTGAGAAAAGCCCTGCTTGGAACTTCCTAAAAGGATGACTGCCAGCGCAAAATGATGTTTTTTTTAAAAACAATTTTGCACACGTGCAAAATATGCAAATTCGTGGAATCACTGTTATAAAAAAAAATGGACGTATAAGAGATCCAAGCGGTGGTGTTTAATATTTTGGCATTTTTGTTGCTTTTAATATCAGCACTATCACTGTATGAATACTCAACTAGTGATGCACAAAGTCACTACTGACACCCGCAAGAGCCAACCGGATGCCTTTATTAAATAACAGGGACAGAAGGCGAGCGCGAAGGTTTAACAAGCTTCTGTCTGAGAGGAGGGTAAAAATAGAGCGTTTTTAAAGGAAATGAAAGCTTACAAAGCGAGAGGCCAGATTTGGCGGCACCCACGCTGGCTCATGCCTGTGTGCATGAAGTTAGTTGCCCTTTCATTTGAAAGAAGGGTGAGACTCTTCAAAACAGTCTAGAAGATACGGTGAAACGTAACTTCAACAGTTCTCCACAAATGTCCACAGATGCGCACACGTGCTATTTACGTACTGAACTGTCTATAGACGCACAGTAATTTTGAATGCCAAAACGAAATTAGTTCTTGTTTAGGCACGTTTTAGCGTGTGCACGTAATCATCCGAGTTATTTCTTCTTGTCATCGAATAACAGACATATTGCAGTTGTTGAAGCTAAGCTTTATGAACGTTTCCAAGCAGCATCTGGAATGTGAACGCAAATTGCTTGTAGATCTGTTCAATGAAAAAGAGTTTAAAAACATCGTGTTTTTTTGTCTGTTGTAGGCGTACGTGCGGAAGTTTTACCTTTATGTACACACTCATTAGCATTGGAGGTTTCTAATTGGCATATAAGAATTGGGGTTTGTGAAATCACACTACTGATAGTCAAAGATAGAAATATGGGCATACGGTCCCCGACGAAATAGAATGCCTGTTCAGTGTTGCATCACTTTTTCCTTTCTAAAGATGCATTTCTTCACGAAAACCATGGTTACAAGTATCAATAAAGATATCTTTACTTGTGAACAATTGCTGCTTTCATCTCCAATCAGAAAAATAGAGCTTCGACCTTGTCTCTTGGGTCGGGCATTTGCAGTCTTCCCAAAGCTTCACCACACACACAAATCATATTTAAGTCCAACCGCGGGGCATTTGCAACATTGAAAAAGACAACAAAACTAAACAGTGGATGAAGGGGCTTGGATTAGACCACATTCTACATTAAAATTCAGCATGGCAGCGAGGCTTAGAGGACAAAAACAAAGGAAATTGAATGCAAGTTTATTCATTTCCTTTGTTTGTGTCCTCTAGGACTCACTATCAAGCTGAATTTTAATACATCGAAAGAGCCATAGCTATGGATAACAAAAGAAAGAAAATGGAAAATATACGGACTCTTATATAATTCATTTCCTTGCTGTAAGAACCCAAAGCAACTCACACACCCACGCTAGCTAACTCAAAGGATCTATATAAACAAATATTGTCGCAAGGAAACTGACTGAAAACGAAATTGACAAAATTAATAAAGTAAGAGCAACATTAATTTACATGTTCGAGTGTTTGAATCTTAGAAACGCCTCGCTGCTCTACAAATATCCTTGCCTTTACACACCTTCAGTGGAGAAATAATTATTAGTGTAGACTCTGTATTGCGACATCGTTCCGACAAGCGTAGAAATATCAAGAATTAATGCATTTTCATCTAATGATTGGACCGCAAAATTTTCAAGCTCCCGTAATGTTGGAGTTTTCATTTCATTTTCAAAACGCGAGTGAGCAATATTGGCCAACACATGATCGTTTATCTCAGAAGTATTCTGTTTCTGAAATGATGAATGTAGAAACCAAGGTATACTGACTATACACCGACAGGCGAAAGAGTGCTTTTAACAAAGGTTTAGAAGGATGCAGGTTTAATTTTCATCAATTTGGCACTGAGTTGGTCAAACCTGAATTTACTTGACAGAATTTATGATTTTAAGACTGAGTGCTAGTTACTTTTTCGGGAAATTAACGGTTAAATAGTTGACTCAGTTATAATTAAAGATCACGGATTTTAGTTCAAAACATGTTGGACGGACGTGATAACTGAATGTTCAAACAATACTCGCGACGCGGAATTGTGAATAAAAATGCTTGATCTACATAAAATATTGTCATCGGACATTTCAGTTGCGATTAACAATGTTTGTCTGAACAGCAGGCTCCAACATGTTGTTAGATAAAAATGATTTAGGATCGATAAGCCACTGGGCTTTTCATCTCTCTGATCTTAGCGACAGCATTCAAGCCATAATACATGTGCCTTCATCTTTGCTGTTATGTGGGCGATCCCGTTTTGGAGCAAGTATTGAACGAATTGAATCTAAAAAACATACATAGAAAAGAACGCATACAGTACCTGTGCTTTTAAGTGTAGAACAGTCTTCCGTAAAAAAGCCTTTGTCTGATCGCACTTGAACCGCCACAAACACAAAGAACTGAACCAGAACGACAATTCCAGTTAGCCATATTAATGTTTTAACTCGACGTCGTGGGATAATTAAAGCCTGAATTTGGGGCATAAGTTCTGTTTTCCGGTCTTAAAGTTTTGAGAAAAAGGAACCCTTAGAAATTTCGGTGATGTACTGGTTTTGTAAACTCGATTACGTGGAGTAGCGCGCGTTCAGTAGCAATGTTTTCTTTGAAAATCGCTTTTGTCACTGATTTCCATAAACAAAACAGTTTTCGGCGAGATTGCTAAGCAATCGTAACAAGTTGTAGAATAATTCCCACTGATTTAAGCCAAAGAGAGAACTTCTTAATTAAGGTGGTTAAGCCATGGCTGTAAAAAGACCCGGAGGCTTTGAACAAAAAAGGATGACAATTAAAGCTACAAATGAAAAATTTATCTCCAACAAATTGAAGTTAATTGTCGATTTCGAAGAATTATATTAACAACGATAAGGCATTGAGGAATAGTCAAGACGAGGCTAATTTGTCAGGTCAAGACTAATTTGTACTCTCGTTTACTTGAAAAGTAAATATCTTTCTACTGAGTAAGGCCCTGTCCATACTGTGCAGGAGGAATTGAAAACGCAGCTTTATTTTAACGCTTAGGCCTACGGCCCAACCCAATCTGGAGAAATTGCCCACCGAAAACGGAGCTTTTCGAAAACACTCTTTAAAACCGGCGTAATTTAAAATCGCCGGATTTGTGATTTAGTGTGGACGGAAAACATTTTGAAAACGAAACTTTTCGGAAAGGATGACGTCTTGATAATCATTTAATTAACCCAAAAGAAACTCCCCTCATTTTCTCTGGATTAACCCTAGTGTGTGGCAAAGGTGGGGTACCAATCACGTATCACGCTGAATTTTTCTATTAAATCACGCATTACAGGGAAAGTTTTTCACCAATCATGCGTCACGTAAAAAGAAGTACATCGCCAATTTTGCTTTCTCGACCCTAAAAGCTTCGTTAAAAGAAGAATTTTACTGATTAAACCACAAAAATGCATCGGCAAATATGTGACCTCTAGCTCACGCGAAAACGTTCCTTACAGTGTCCGTTCGAACGGCTGAACGCACGGCAGGAGAACTAGCCTGCGAGCAGGCTCCCAGCGAGGGCCGAAAAAAATCCGGCGGGGCCGGAAAAAAAAATATCAGGCGAGCAAAGCGAGCCGTTAAGCGCGGAAAAAAGAATTCCGCGAACTGCGCTCCTCCTCGTCAGCATTCCGCTCTCGGCTCTCCCCGCTCGCCCTAGACCACACTCGACTAGCTCGCACTAAACCCACTAATCCAACCGGGAGCCTGTTTCCAGGCTACAAGTGGATAATTTGAATGGCGATAGTCAATTTACTTGTTTACTTATCTCTTAAGAACTCTTGGTTCTGCATGAGGTGATAACCACTGAATATAATGAGTAATGACTCTAGAAACAATTTAATGAAATGCAAACTCTGAAGGTAAATGTGAGGGATTCATGAGATGTCGGCAGTGTAGGTATATGTAGGGGATTAATGAGATGTAGGCTGTGTAGGTATATGAGGGGGATTAATGAGATGTAGGCTGTGTAGGTGTATGTGGGGGATTAATGAGATGTGGGCTGTGTAGGTATATGAGGGGGATTAATGAGATGTAGGCTGTGTAAGTATGACTAGGGGTAAGTATATGTAGGGGATTAATGAAATGTACGCTGTGTAGTTATATGTGGGGGGTTTACTGAGAAGTGGGCTGTGTAGGTATATATAGGCGATTAATGAGATGTAGGCTGTGAGGGGATATTGGGGGGATATTTAGGGGGATGGTTGAGAAAGGATACTTGATTATATATCCAGGAGATTTTGTTTTAAGAGAGATCAAGAGAGATGTGTATATTGCGGTGGAGTTAACCAGCCGCCCAACCATCCGGGTGGTGTCGCACTTATAAAGCGAAAGAACAAAAGGCATGGCTGTAAGCCAATGAGAAAGCACTGACGTCAGAGCCAAACTGGACAAACGAGTTCCTGACACCGGCTGGATTTGATTATTCAAAATGGCTGACATTAATATAATTTAGCCTCTTAATTTAAGCCTATAATATGCTAATTTGCCAAACATTCTTTATATGCACGCTTATGTTCTGTAACGGCTTTGCAATTTATGCTATACATATGGGTTATTGACCAAGTGTGAGGTCAAGATGGCTGGATATTGGCCAAGTTCATTTTTTGCGAGTTTATGGACCTCGACTCCGTCTCGGTCCATAAACTCGCAAAAAAAGAACGAGGCCAATATCCAGCCATCTTGACCGAACAAGCTTGGTCAATAAAGGATTTATTATATGGCTTTCGGGGAAATTTTTCTTGCGGGACACGGCGGGTAGTCCCGAGCGGGCAAGATAGCCCCGTCTTGCCCGCTCGGGTAGCCAATCACAGCGCAGGATTTGATTCATCTTGCCCGCTCGCGGAGCTTGCCATATAATAAATACAGTTATATATTAAAATACGCGTTCACCTTGTGTATCTTGAGTTACAACAGCCAGATTAAGCCTTCACCGACGACGTTCGTTTAAGGTTCTCTCTACCATCTTATATTACACGTTGCAGCGAAATGGTAGTTCAAACTCTTCGACAACGTCTACCGTCTACCAATGCCTAGAGCGAAAGCAACAGTAGAAGTTTGTTCATTCAAAAAAGTGATTTCGAAAGTGATTTCCTCAAGGGGAACTTTACTGTACATCGTTCGCATATCTCTATTAAAATGCGAGTAGAGCGAGATGCGGCAAAAAAAAAACGCCGCAAATGTAAAATAAAATGACGGTGCTCAAGGCGCCAGTCTCTGAGTAGCGGTTTGCATAATTCCACTCTCCTGTTTATTTCTATCGCTGGACATAGTTGTTTTGAACACATCTAGCTTTTCTCTACCATGCCCTGAAGTTCTGTTCAGTAACTTGCAGGGTCTTCGTTTGTCTGTCAGAAATCAAGATCATCGTAAGTGACAGGCCCTGAAGCTCGTCTCGAAACCGCAAACACTTCACTCTCCTTCTCCGCCGGCTGAGTGTCATAAAAACTGGCAAATAACTTGCCTTTATTCACAGATTTCCGTTCCTTTTTAGATTTTTTTGCCTGCTCGTTCACGGCCTCTGTACTGGGAATTTTCGGAGCACTTCCTTTCGCTCTCCCCGCTTTGTTTTTCTTTTTCCCTCTCTTGCTTTTCTTTTTGTTTTTATTTGATTCCTTTGCAGTCCCTTCTTGTGCTTTCTTCTCCATCATTTCCAAGTCCTTGGCCGGTATTGGAGGAAACGTGCAAGGTATTCTCCTTTCTCTAATCTGCCAAGGCATAAACAAATTACACTCTATTGCTGCCCAGGGAATCTCAGCTGCGGTGTAGTTGACTACAACTGGTGTTCTTGCTTTGTGAAGATCATAAGAACACTTTAACGAACTTGAATTTGACACCACGCTCTTGTACAAACAGCCGTGGATCTCTCCCGACTTGTGAGACAAGATGAACTTCCCCTCAGGGAGTCGCTTCAGCGCTTGAAAAACTTGAAAGACCATCTTCATTCCTTGAGCGGGGTGAAAACCCGCTCCTTGTTGCACGATATCGTTAATGGAAAGCTCATCAACTCGTAACAATTTTGAATTGAAAACGTTTATTCTGCCGCAGATAAGTTTGGTATTCTGCCGGATGTAACTAGACAGCCAGAACCTTGCAGCCTCGCTGCATGTCAGCTTCTCGTGGCCAAAGTTTGGTTGATACTCCAGTTTTGGATGAACACTAAAAAAGGCAAAGCAGTTCTGTTTACTTGGTTCCGCCCTGTATGCGTCCACACTACACCGTATCAAAACTTTTAATTTCCCGAATTTCCAAAGATTGTAGACGTAGAACTTCTCTTCTGCGTTTAAAGAAGCCGAACCGCTCTCTTTTTCGAGATTCTGAACTGTCGGGTCTACACCAGACTCAGTCAATTTTGTCTTCTTCGTCTCGGCAATTTCATCTTCTCTTTCTGTCGCTCGTCGCTTTCTGCTTTCTGAATCTGTTCGTTCCAGCCCTAAACCAGTAGAACAAAACTTTCCTGTCACCTTCGCATTCGAGCCAGTATTTCTTTCTGTGCCATGATCAGTAGTTGTGTTACCGCCGCCAGCTTTCTGACAAACCAATCTCCGAAAGACAAGTTTGTAGAACTTTGCGTTCACTTCACGAGGATGGACGTTTTGCGGCGGCAGAGGCTTGTCAATGAATATCACTTTGTGGATGCTGGATTTATCTTGATTGTCTACAAGAGAAAATAAATAAATAAAACAAGTAATGTTTTTGTTGTTTTTTTCTTAACCTCTAGATAGAGATTTGGACGACAAAATCTGCCTGGCAGGACAAGTTCACTGAAAAATCGCACGCGACAAGACATTAAGTACAGGGAAAATTTCCCTGTACATGCAGACGGGCAGAAAACGCTTCCCCATGAATCTCTCAGCGCATTTCTAAGTCAGATGCAATTTCGATTCTAATTCTCTCCAATTCATAACAGCACAAACACTCAAAAGAACTCCAAAAATTAAGACGTTAGCGAGGCGCAATGAGGATCGTGTTGCTAAGCAACACCTTTGACGAAAAGGAAAAAAAAACACCTTTGAGGAAAACCATGGGCTCAGACTGGAAGAAAACAAGTTCTTTCAAGCAGCTTCGCTTTTTACAAACCTTGTTGTCGCTGAACAGTGATGGGTAACTGCCATTGTCTGCGGTAATCTGACGGCTGATTATCCAGAAGCGTGTTCAATCCACTTGATGAGATCACGATATCAACTTTGTGCTTCTTAGCCAGACTGACAGCAATTGGATCCTCACTTACTACCTGTGGGAGGGAAGGAATGGAAGGGAGGGGAGGGTGGGTAACTCTGTAGGTCAGTAACAGAAATTACCATATATGGCTGGCTCCGTGAGCGGGCAAAATGAACTGAATCCAGCGCTGTGATTAGCTACCCAAGCGTGCAAGATAGTGATATCTTGCCATCTCGGGACTACCCCTGTGTCCCGCAAGAAAATAGTGTTCCTTTACCATATAATAAATCCTTTATTGACCAAGCTTGTTTGGTCAAGATGGCTGGATATTGGCCTCGTTCTACTTTTGCGTGTTTATGGATCTCAACTCCGCCTCAGTTCATAAATACGCAAAAAAAGAACTTGGCCAATATCCAGCCATCTCGAGCTCATGCTTGGTCAATAACCCATACAGTGTATAAAGACATGAGAGAGTAAACATGGTAATACAAAACAAATGCATTCGAATTTTTCAATAATATAAATAAGTTATCATCAAATACCTTAGGTGAATTGGGTTTTACTGCAGCTGATGTCATGACTGTTGTGTTCTCGTCTGAAAGAGCTGAGACTTCTGACAACACAATGTTGGAGTTTTCAGGCAAACTCAGCTTTGGAACATTTCCCTGTGTTAGCAACAATCCATAATTTCACGTTTCAGGCATAAATTAGAAATTCACAAAGTAGGATTACCAATGCCTAAATTCAGTTGTTGGTTTAGATTGATTTGGAAAAATTACACATTCATAATCCTTCTCTTCTTAAATTCTTTAAATGGTGCACCAACAGTCAGCCTGTAGAAAGGTAAAGCTCCAGGATAAATTCTTTTGCAAGTATTAAAATTAGCATTACTAACCTCATTTTGAAGTTGGTAATTCAAAACAATTTTTTACTCTGAAACGAGTTAAATGCATACAAAAGAGTTTTAAATTGGCAGCCATTCATGAAAAGGGTGTATACGAAAGCTCAAGCAATTAAAGATTTTCGCTACTCACGATAGTTGAAAATTCTTTCAATTTTGAGAGAAAATAAATATCACTTATAGTGTAAACCCTTAATTGCACTTGCATTCATACAACTACCAATATTAGTAGGAATAGATTACAATGACCAACTGTGTGTTCACAGTCAAAAAACTCAAATTACTCCAAGCCATTAGGCTTTTGGTGTGTGTGATACAAATTGGGATTGCCAGTTAAGAATTTAACTGGGAAAGCAGATGAATTTCTGTCTGTTGTTTCATGTCAAAACAGAAAATCCCTCCAAGTTTTTAACTGACTTACCACTTGCAGTAATGTGCACTCAAAAGTTAACACTGCATCTGATTTGAAGACAGCACCAGCAGCTAATCCGATTGTCTCCTGCAGTGAATAGAACCGCTACATGACAAAAAGGCAAAAATGGTAAATACAAGACATATTCTTCTCTATGGAAAAAATAACAATTCAAACAATGAGGGTAATGTACTCACAGGGTATTTGTTGATGCTGTCATTAAATTTGCCTTCAACGTCCATCTGAAGCAATATAAAGTAAAAGTACTATTACTGTAAACCATGAAAGAACACTTTCAATTGGCATTGAGGAGAATGAGTGCACTATAGTGAGAGCACAAGCCTCCTTGTCAGTTCAATGTGACCTGTCCCCTGGCATTGAATTCTGGCCCTGGCATCAAATGCCGGTTCAGTTTCTTGTCAGCTTGTCCAGTTATCCTCCCTCCTCAAAAACCAACACGCTGAATTCCAATTTGATCTAGTATGTGGTCCCAATTAGTACATGTAGTAAGCTTGCTAGAAGCTCAACACACTAAAAACTTATTTTGTTTATCACAGATTGCTTCTTCTTAACTCAACCTTCACATAACTCCAGTTTCCAGGCGACAAGCAACTAAGACTAATGCTACTCCTCCTTGGTCCTGAAGGGGGTAGTAACTTATCATAGGGTACCCTCCCCCACCCACTCTGAAGCAAGTAGCCAATTATACACCTGGCCCCAGTTGTTCAGAGGGTTGATAACGCTACATGTATCCACTGGGTAAATCACTATCACAGTGGATAGCATGGTTTATTTTATCAACACTTATCCTCTAGATAGCAATTTACATGTATCCAGTTAATAGCGCTGGTTAAATTTCAACTACTGGGGTCTGGTTAGAAAGAAGCACTGTTTTAAAAGAGTAATGTTTGCTCAAACAAGTATCATAGGGTCCATTACTAGACCGTGCAGCTTCCACATTGTCCAATAAGAAATTTTTTTCTAGATGCTGCATAAGTTACCTTGAAATAATTCCAAATGTCAGGGTGAATGAAGTTATACAATTGATGATTGGTCTTTGCATGAGTATGTACAAACTGTTGGTATTCTTCTTGTTCCATCAACACTGCATTCTTTATATCCTGAAAACAACAAGACAACAAAACACAGTGTGGGCTAACAGAGAACAGTCAAAACTAAGCAGTGTGAAGCAATGAGTTTTGTTGAGGGAAGAAAACAAGGGATCTTGGAACATGACTGTTTACCAACAACAAACCAGACCAACATACATGTACATGCATGATGCTGGCTCCAAGATTTAACACTGGGCCACACTGGGCCTCTCTTGTGCAAGGCAACAGCTCTCAACTCTTACTATTAGGATGCAAGAATATCACTAGGAATCTCACATCAAATTATAAAATTATAAAGTGCAGTTTGATATTTACAGCACCGAGTGTCGCTACACAGCTTTCAAGAGGGATTCATCTCGGGTAAAACTACTAAATTTGGACTTCAAGTTACGTATTAGTGTCAATTTACAGACTCTCTGTAGCTTTTTCCCAAGTTGTTATTAATACACTTTAGACTAGAAAATGCACCACTCACAAAATTTTAACACAACTTCATCCAGAGCTTAAGAGACTCAGAGGATATTGATTACATCATTTTTTGGCTTTTAAAAGCATGGTTGTTTGTGCAAACAGTCATTTTATTTATATGCTTAAACGAAAATGACACAGTAGCCTGAAGATATGAATTTTATTTTCATCTTAAAAACAATAGTTTACCACTCAAAACTATAGTTCAGATCTTTGGCCTCTGTGTAATCTCCTCAATGTATTAATATAACTGTAATGCAGTCACAAACCTGAACAGCTTTCATTTCCTGCAAATCCATGTTAGCTAGCTGCCCAGATCTCAATGTCTCAAATACCTTGAAAAACATTTTCTGACTTTCAATGCTTATTTTTGAAATGAAAGGGAACTCCATGGCTGGACCAAGGCAAGCTGGGGCACTGTTTGATCTACTTTTCTCAGCACCAGTTCTCTTAGCTCCTTTGTTCATCTTGTACTCAGCAGCTTCTGGAGACCCCATGGTTATGTCATGTTGTGGCAAGCTATTTTCTTCATCTTTGTCGGGGCTAAGATGTTTTTCTAGGAACTCCACATAGGATGGCTGACATGAATGTTTCTTATAGTTTTCTTGAGTGAAAAAGACCTCATGTTGAGTTACTGAAGATGGAGTTTTTGGTCTGAAAGATAAAAAAATAAATAAATAAATGTGTGGTTCCAGAAAATATTCATACCCACCCACAGAGGGTCATGGAAATTCTGAGGGGTAGGGGTGTCTAAAAGAGGTAAATTTCCAAAGGGGAAGGGGGCTACTCAAAGAGTTCTTTGCAGTGGGTGTGAAATGCGGTTGAATGAATACTACGGTACTTTCCCAATTGATTCAGGTAACCAAACCAACAGAAATGTTCCATCCATTGAAATAAATGTTAGATTCTTTGTCATATATTTTCCAATTTTCTTGCGACACCGTATGACAGATGGCAATCCTGGAGTATCGTGTTTGTTGGACGTTGAGTTGAACAAAATACGGACGAAGACTTGCAGCAACACATGAACAATGAAGTTGATGATATTTTATACTTTGAAGATCATGCTGTATTTAGCTTAAATGCAGCTCAGATGCTTTTTCCAGCATTAATCATAACAATCACAATTTCCTCAAATGTGATTGGTGCATAAACTGCTGTATTTTGCTCTAATTAATCTGCAAAGCTGTAATCGGACAGTTACATGAGCCAATCATTTTTAGTCCTCTCCACTAAATCCACCAATCACAACATTGATTGCAATTACTATGGTAACCAATTCAAGAGACTGACTTTGTAAAATTGTGGAGGTTTAGTCTCTGGTGACTGTTTTGAAAGAAACTTAACAGCCATTTTGCAAGCTATTCTCCATATTTTTAATTATGATATTTAAAAATGACTATTAAATGCTCTTTTTCAAATGAATTTTTGCTTTTGTGAGAAATTGTAATTGTTATGATTAATTGGTAACAGGACATCGTGTCATCCAATTCAGTCTGTAATCACACTCGTGATTAACAAATCGGACTCCCGCTTCACGGTCGTCCAATTTTGTTAATCACTTGTGTGATTACAGACCAAATTGGACTCCACTCAGTCCTATTACCATTATTAATCATGCTGTCAATTACATGTAAATGAGATTCATTCTTTGTTTATTTCATTTGATACTCGTAAAAAATTATTCCCCGTTTTGGGCTTGCCGTAACTAGGTTATCACATATTTTCATTGTTATCCCAGTAGCTAATAGTTTGCTTTAAGTGAGCAAAGTCGATTCAAAGCCATTTGTCTTGAATATAAATAAATAATAATAAATAAATATTCTTGAACTATATGTAAACATGGACAGCGAAGAGCATTGTAATTGGAACGGTAGCCGAGATTTCAGTTGGTCATTTATCAACTGAGCAATGCGTGTTTCATGTATGAAATGTACATATGACAATTAAAAAAACTAAGGCATAAAATGAATTTACTATCATTTACAAAATACAGAGACAAAGCGTATGACTTAATTGATGTATTCCTTTGGTGAAAGAAAAATAAAGCGACATGTGGGAAACAACTGTTTTGAAAAAAAATGTTGCATAACGACTTTACTGCATGTGTAAAGTCATTGGATACGTTGTTTCAGCCAGGCATAAATTAAAACTTCGACTTGGTTATTCAAAAGAGCTTTATGTACGTTCCAAGATTCTTGTATGAACTTCCTTTGTGAAGAAAAAGTCAGCTGCTATGCCAGCGCTTCCAATTCAGTTGTTTATTAGTTTAAACACTGGTTCAAACATTTCAACATGACATGTAGCAATGTGACGCGTCTGCAGTCTACCGTGAAAAAGTACGTCTTTGTCTACAATGTGACTAGAAACAGCTGTGGCTAAATTTTATTACAATCAATGAGTTAAGTCGTGTCTTTTATCGATACAGAATTTCCAAGGGGTAGGGGGAGCCCAAGTAGAAAAATCATGGAATTCCAGAGGGTCGGGGGAGTACCGTGATGCCCCCTAGAACGGAAAATCCTGGGGGTGGGGGCTCAAACTGGAAAAAACCCTCCATGGAGGGGGTATGGATATCTTCTGGAACCACACAATAAAGTGAGATAAAATAAACCATCCGCTTTACTTCAAACTGAAGATAATTCTTTCTAAATAATAACAATAATAATAATAACGAATATTTTAACAGGATGATCCATCAGTGTATTAAACACTATTATCACAGGGGTCCTGTAAAAGAAACTATAATGGAAATACAATAAGGTAAAAAAGGCGTGTAAAATTAGTAAAGACGTTCACTTCAGCATTTGTTTAATTAAATTCTTGAAGTTATGGATCTAAATTCGATTGGTAGTTAGCATACAAGAATTGGTAACATACAAGAACGACATTTTAAACATTTCATTCCCGGATTACTAAGCCCTTCGTTCTTATACTCTATTTGCAGCATAAAGATATATGAACTCTCGACTGTAGATAACATCACAGGATGTCCAGTATACTTACCGTTCTGGGTCCATGTGCTGTGTCTATGTTGGAATATTTCTTAAAATAGGAATGAAACGCACACGGTGCGTTCTACTTTGTCGTCCGCCATATTGGTTATTGTTCGCGAGAGACTGGTGACCAAACTAGAGCTTAGATCTCCTCGGTATTTCAGGTTAAGGCCCAGGCCCCGCTTGTTTGAAGGATCCCAAACGGTGGTTGGTAATCGAGCCTATCGCTCTGGCCCCAGTTGTTCAAAAGGTGGATAATGCTATCCACCGGATAAATCTCTATCCAGCGGATAACTGTTAGCAAAACAAACCACGCTATCCACTGGATAGTGGAGCGTTATACATAGGAGCTCGCGCTTCTCCGCCAACATCATTGAAACTTGAAAGGAAGACGAGGAAGAGAAAAGAAAAGGGGTTCTTCTACTTTTAAACTAGTAGTAATCAAAGATTATGAGAGTACGTTCGACGCCCGCTTTCAACGCCGTTACTTTAATATATATTCCATAAATGATTTCACTAGCTGACTTTCTAGCTCTGTCTATTGCTAAAATCAACATTTTTCATCAACAACCGAGGTTTTAGAGACAGATATGCATAGTGTCAAAGTCCATGCTTGTGAAGAGCTCCCCCGTATAAACGACGATTTGTTGATTCGTTGCGTGACGGCGCCAGTTTCCGTAGACACACAAGTTTAATAGAACTAAAATATTAGACTACGAGTAGTCCCTCTTTCGCTTAGTCCGTCCTGCGTGACGTAAAAGAAAACCTTTTTTTTTTTTCTGGCCTTTTTTTTTGTTTTGTTTTCTGGCGGTTTTCTTTCGCGTCACGCACGACGGACTAAGCGAAAGAGGGACTACTCGTAGTCTACTAAAATATTTACATTTATAGCCTTCAAATTTCGTGCTAAATATTCTCACATTAACTGGTAATGTTTAAGCGTAAAAGCTAATTTGTAAAAGTATATATTTTACCTACGTTATTCTAAGCTGGAAGTACAATAATATAAGGAAACATTTGCAATCGCGTACTCGTTTATCGTAAACAAACTCCGTGCGACTGATTAGATTATTTCCCCTGATAAATAAAGCATACAGTATTTACATAATTTGCCGTTCCTTGGTTGAGGCTTACTCTTATAAAACGTGTTTTCAGAGACTTTAGAGTACTTTTCCACCGATTCCAAATGATATTCCACCGGATGAGCTATCTGTCGCGACTGGAACTAATCAACAAATGCAGTCAAAATAAAGCTGTTGCCAAAAGCCAAGGCCATTCAAAGTCGTGTTCGTTAACATATAAAATAAAAAAGACAATTCCCTCAGATTTCGATAAATGCTGCCGTCGAAGCGTTTAAATTCACCAAAATCCAACGCTGAGAGCACAAAATAGCGAAGCCTACGGCGACTGAATGGAAAGAAGTCAATGGAAGATCCAGCGCAAAGACGAGCTCACATGGCCTGCTCACATGTTCGCCTCATGTCTTATCACATGTCCTGGTAACGGTACCAGTTTACTGGCCGTCACATGCCCCTGCAAAACTCAAGTGGGGTGCCATTTTAGTGTCCTTACAGGAATGTGGATTTTTCTGCATATAACCGTGCACAGGGAAACCAAGTCTAGAAAGCCACAGGTCAAAATTAGGCTTGCGTTCTCCGAACGCAATCAAAAGGGATCATATTAAAACAAGGAACCTCCCCTTATGATGTTGACTCTGTCTACATTGCGGGGGGTGGATAATTTTTGAGTAACCTTTGGCGTTTGCAGCAACCTTTTGCGGTTCTAGCAACCTCGAACAAGCAGTTGCCTCTCTGAGCAACTTTTGAGCAAATATTGGTTTAGAGTACATATCAAGTACGAAAAAGCCGACCATTCCATAGAAAACTTCAATTTATGCAAATTTCTTGAATGTTTATCAACCTTTTGAAGTCTGAACTTTCCTCATATCGTTCCGCAAGACGTCGAATGAACCATGTGTTTGGTCCATTAGACTTAAGAGTGTCTTTAAATTTTTCCCATATTTGCGAGCTAAGTATCGAGCTATTTTTCCTGACCGACGTTATTGCGAGGAACGAAAAAAACGCTTTCAATTAACGTTTATATAAAAATATCAAGAAATTTAGTCAGCAAACTTTTTGGATTTCTGACAATTTTTTAGCGTTTTTTTTGGCATTCCAGTGAGCAACTTTCTAGCATTTTACGAGCACAATCGGGACTGACCTAGTGGAAGGGGGCAGTGAGGAGGGAACTACAATAGTCATTCTGAGAGAAATTTAAATGGCTGTTGCAGAAGAGTTTACAATTTTTAACTTTTATTTTTTTTTTTAATTTTAATTTTCATTTTAATTACATTAAAATTATTTCGATTCATCTTCTGCTATGTTTGCAAAGCTATATTCGCGCCCAGAGGGGTGGGGGAGAGGGGGGCTGGGGAACTCCCATATAAAAATGACGGGAGTGCTCGTCCTTCCTTCTAGGGGTTAAAAACGCGGTTTTGGTGCTACTTAGGGTATTAAGCCTCAAAAGGTCCATAGCGGGAACTTTGCGGCACCTTTTAGGGTGTTGAGCCGAAAAAATATGACAGGAAATAATGTGTTATGTATAAATTGGTACCTCTTAAGGGAGAAAAAATTTCAAACCACTTAAGGGTTTTTTTTCAATATTTCTGACGAGCACCCTCGTCTTTTTTATATGGGAGCCCCCCCCCCCCTCCCCCACCCCTTGGGTAACCGCGGCTTGGTTGTAGCGATAAGTTCTCGCAAGGAGCTTTAAGTCGATCGTCATCTTATGATACGTTTATCTAGGTCCTTTTCCCGCAGACTATTTGGAACGGGATTCAGATCAGTTATCAAACATTTAATTTTGGAATTCTAGACCTAAATTGCGGTCAGGAAACGTTTAGCGAGATGTTATAAGAATTTTCTCTGTTACAGTTGTATCGAGGGCAGCCAGTGTCAAAGCTGGACATGTATTAACCAGTGGGGGGGGGGGGTGGGGAGAGAGAGAGAGAGAGAGAGAGAGAGAGAGAGAGAGAGAGAGAGAGAGAGCAGTGGATAACATCCTAAAGGCCACGTGGCTCTAGAGTATTCCTCACTTCAAAACGGGAAATGAAAAAATGGCGCAACTGGCCAAAAATTGCACATGTAATTAACTTGGGAGAAATTAACCTTGAGGGAGCCAAACATGTTATGGGTAAATGTAATATCGATTTATGAGTTCGAAAAATCAAGAAACCAACCCGGATTTGAGAAGTTACACAGGAAAAAAAGAACTGATATATTCCTTGTCTGAGTAATATCTTTCCACGGCTTGTGAGAAGCCCTGGTGGTCTCCCAGATAAAAAGGAAGGGGTGCTCGTTGGACATTTTTGAAAAGAACCCCTAAGAGGTACCAAGATCCTGTTTTGTGGGCGTGGCTTTAATTTTCTTTGTTTTTTTTTTTTTGTTTTGTTTTGTTTTGTTTTTTTACCCCCAAGAGGTGAGGTACCAATTCTAAAGCAATAAATTATCTCCTGTCATATTTTTTCGGCTAAATACCCTAAAAGATACCGCAAAAGTTCCCGCTGTGAGCCTTTTGAGGGTCAAGAACACCGCAAGATGTACCAAAACCGCTATTTTAACCCCTAGAAGGTACGACGAGCACCCCCGTCCTTTTTAAATGGGAGCCCCCTGCCCCCTCCCCCGTCTCCCCGGAGGTAAACGGCGGGCAGACTTGATTAAATTTGCAATCTCAGGAAGAGCAGTCCAGATTTTAATTTCACAGTCAGGGGCCTTATCTCCAATCCCCAGCCTCCATTAGTTCTATCTCGTTCCTTTGCGCTCTCTTCTTGTTCTTGTTGGCCCTCGCTTTGTCATCAGCAAATAATGCAGACCAAAGGTGACCGCTTATTTGGTTCATGAAAACAAACTGTGCAGATTTCCTTAGCAGATTTAAAGCTCTCTTGAAATCCTCTCTCACAAACTCTGGGTCCACCTCAGATACATCAAAAGCCAACTGGAAGGAAACGATAATCAAGTAGACAAAATACTGCAACCAAAAACTTACAAGCACGCACCTGAAGAGGAGAGTGAGATGTTTTCTTTTGGTGATACCAAGATTGTCTTCAGTTAAATCTTCAACCTTTACATCATGTAATGTAGCCACAACAATGGTTATTTCTAAGGCGTCTACAATGTACACTCCGATGATTGCCTTGGCTATATTCCCTAAATCAGCGACCCAGTACAGAATGCTACCAAAGCGCACTATACAGAGGCTGCAAATCAGAGCTAAAAGCCACATTCGAGCGACTTTACACAGTCGCCAAAAAATTTCCAATATTCCTTTCCATCCCTTTAATTTCAAGCAGAAACAGATGAATATGGCGCGGCTAAGAACTTCGGTGCAAGCAAAGGCTAGTTCCACCGTCATAGCTATGTTGTAGGCAACGAAAGTGCCATTCGCACAGTTGTAATGAGGATGTTTCATATTTTTGCCACAAGAGAAGGTTTGAAGACAATACAGCACCAGTCCAGGGAGGCCCGCAAATTGAAGAAACACAAGAATGAGAAACAGAATAGTCCAGGGCATCTTGCTTGGCTTCATTTCTTGTGAATCTCGAACAATCAGACGACTTTTCTCTGTGATTCGCGTCAAGGACAACATAACTGATGAATCCGTACCTGCGACGTAGCCGGGTAGGGAATAGAAACGAGCCGTCGAGAGTGTAACTCGCTGTATAAATAAAGTTATTGTATTGTATTGTATTGTATTGTAATGGATTTCGGCCGCTCGCTTCACTTTCTTGCTTCAGTTTCCAATTAATTTTAGTTTCCGAAAGTCCCGGGAAACTGGGAAACGGCAAAGTTCCACCCAGTGTACTTGCATTTAAGAGCTCCATAGCCTCTATTATCTAACTGAGCGCCTGGAAGAAGCTACCCCGGCTTTAAAGGACACTGATAAGTTACTCTGCCGAACTGAACTGGTTAAAGCCGGTTGATGTCTTCTATAGAGTTTCGTACTGGGCACGTGATCAGAATCAGCCGAGATTTCATGTATCCATGAATAAAACCCTTTCCATAGAAAATTTTAAATTCAGTCAAAAAAAAAAAAAATTGAAAAAGGTGTTTCGCTAATCCTCGATATATACGCTTTAGGCAACTGATAGGTATGAATACGTACGGAGGGAAAAGCCCTCTTCTGTTCGTTTTTCCATTTGAATTTTTCTAAGCAAACATTGAAAACTTATAAAATAAACCCTAATTGTCCTTGATTCAATGTAAATTCACATCCTTACAGAATTATATTGAGGGAGTGCCAGCTGTAAAGGTCAACTGATTTTCACTATCGCGTGGGCATGAACATTACAGAGGTTAAGTATGACGTCTACGGACGGCAAAAACTTTTGCTGTTCCCATCTATTTCAAACGTAACTTAGAATAATGGTATTTGCTGTAGATAAGGGTGTTTTCTTTATTTTTGGCTTGGATGGACTTAGAATTAATGGAAAACAAAACAAGATCAGAGACAGTTTTTGCCGTTTGTCGTTTTCATATACAGTCGATTCTCCGCTAGCTAACGGTCACCTCTCTACAACGGCCACTTCTCGACAACGGCCACCTCTAGACAGCAGCGACCTCTCTACAGCGGCCATTTTCCTCTTTCCCCAAGGTGGCCTTTATGGCCGTTGTCAAGACAACAGTTAGCGCGTTTTATTGCGTCATGTTTGGCGCGTGAGCGACATGGGTAATGTCACGTCCACATAACAAAAGCATTCACTGATTCACGCAATTTAGGTAGTTTTGGGGAAACGAGATTTTGCGATTTTACCTTTTTAGAGAGTAGTGACGGTCTCCAAGTTGCACTTTTATTTTCAACTGAAACTGTTCAGAGAAGTCCACAGGTTTGGCAGTGGTGCGTGCCGTTTTTCAGGTTTATTATTGAGGGGGCACAGCGCGAAGATCTGTCAACGGACTGTCAAAATGACATAACGTTTCAAATGTGAGACATCAATCAGTCCAGTCCCACAAAGACGTTAGCCGTATCTACAATGCAAAGTAGTCTGTTTTCGTACAGACCCTCGATTTTTTTTCGTGAGTTCGTCGAGATGCCAAGCAAAAGTAATAACCAAAAGTATTAAAAGGATTTGAGAGATCCTTAAAGAAAAATCCTTAAAGTATCAACGGCGTGGCGCACCCTTGGGAAAGACACAAACATATTTCTTCGCAATTTTTTTTTTTCTTTTTTTTTTTTTTTTTGCCGTGGGGCGCCCGAGAAAAAAATAACTCTTGAACGGACTAAATGCAGAGTTAAAATGATTATTTTTTATATACGAATTATGATAGACATTATTCTTGGCTTTTTATTCTTTCAGTAGTACACTCTTTGGGTCGTTCAAAGGCTACTAGAAAAAAAATTGAACGACTTTGTCCTTTGTATAATACTAACAACTAAAACTAAAGAACTGTTCCTGTAACTGTCATGATAAGAATATTACACTCAGGACTCACATGAAAATGTGTTGAAGATTCAATGACAGCTTCACTCGCCTACAAGACGTACCCGACAACAGAGAGAGGTATATAATTTTTAAGAATTTACAAGTAAACCCGCGTATACTAACAACTTTGTATCGAACGTCTTGTAGAATTCAACAGTCCCTACAATTTTCCAAAAGGCGGCTCCATCGCTCATAGTGTAAATTACATTTGCATTAGGTAAATTTCAGCAGTCCCTGGTGCGCGCTACTAGAGAGGTCAGCCCTGACTGAAATTTGGCACTATCACCAATATCAAATAAAAGGAATGAGCAAATAAACAGAATTTACCTCTGATACCTGAGAAAAAAATAGCTAGATCCATAATAATATCTTCATAAATTGATATACCTCCATTTTAAAGCTTCTCGTGTCGCGGGTCACACGATTTAGTACACTCCAGCTGAGTTTTATCTTTGTGACCTTTGATTAAAATATTCGAAAAATAAACCCGATTGATTTACATTGATTGACTGGCGGTTTTGTTCATCTGTTCACGAGTGCGCTGAAACTGGATCACGCCACCCCGCGTGAGACACACTTGTGTCACACATCCGTTTCAGTGACGCAACAAGTGGCCTTTTGAACACACATTAG
The DNA here is from genome assembly GCF_042242905.1 of Orbicella faveolata. Lineage (NCBI taxonomy): Eukaryota > Metazoa > Cnidaria > Anthozoa > Scleractinia > Merulinidae > Orbicella > Orbicella faveolata. The sequence goes on from NW_028301540.1 coordinate 2,166,699, forward strand.
ATGTCCGCGAGCAGACTTTTACAATTTTAATTTGTCCCGAAGGAGTTTTCCCTGCTTGTTGGCCGTAATTATTTCAGGTCGTCGCTTCAACGCCAAGCAATGGACCGCTTGTTGAACTGTTTTAGCTGCAAAAACTCTCAACAGAAGACATCCCGAGAGAATAGACTAGCAAGCGGTCAAAAGGTTTGCTATGGCGTTGGACATATCCTGAATGACCTTGCTGCAAATGCCTGGTTCAGCTATCTTATTATTTACTTAACCAAAGTTGCTGGCCTGTCAAACAGCCATACGGGGATAGTTGTTATGGCAGGACAACTGACGGATGGAATCTGCACACCGATTACCGCCATCCTCAACGACAAAACTGTGTGTCGTTATGGGCGAAGAAAAATCTGGCATCTACTGGGGTCAATCTGCGTGAGCTTCTCCTTTCCTCTTCTGTTCACTCAGCTTCTTCGCGGTGAAGCAAGCGATTCCCTGAAGCTTGCATATTATATCAGTATAGCGGCTGTGTTTCAGTTTGGTTGGGGCTGTGTTCAAATTAGTCACCTTTCACTTATTCCAGAGATCGCCATCAGGGAATCAGAAAAAGTCGAATTGAATGCTATAAGGTGAGAGTATTATTTGATAAATATTCACGGTGGCAGCGAATTTCGCTTTTTGTCAAAAGATATTTACTTAGCACAGTACAAGAGCGTATCTGAATAATGTTCGTCCACTCTAGCGTGAGTGATGACCAATTTAATTAGTAATTGGTCGTAATTTTATTATGCTTGATTACCCGTGTTATGTTATAGTTCTCATTTTGTTTGACCCGTTTTGGTTTTGTCCTCCGATGTCGCATTGTTCGACATTGCTACTGTTAAGGCTTCTGTTACGAACACTACTAAAGGGCATTGAAATTTGAGTGTAGCGGAAATTTGGCTAGAATTCAATCGGCGTCCTTTTTTTGCATATCGATTGTTATCATAATCTGCAATGCAAAGTAATGTAAACTACAGAAACTCCGTGAAATTTTAAACTTCTGGGGCGAAGCAGTGTTTTGTGGGTCACTAGCATTGTTTCAAGGCAGCTCCTCTGCGCAATAACCTTATTCCCGGCCTTATTATTGGCGATTCGCTGAACGGAGGCTTTAAATGCTGGGTGTGTATTTTTTTTTATTATTATTATTTTTTTTTTCAGCTGCGAGGCACGTGCGAAGGGTTTGTTAATTCCAGTGGATTTCGAAACTAAGATTGTTGTTTGGTGTTGAAACAACGACTGTAATTTGCATTTGTATTTTGAAATTCTAACTTGGCTCCGAAGTTTTGGGGAATATAACAAAAGAAATCACATCCCGAATAATTAATTTCTTTTGGCCTTGGAGTCAAGGAACCCTCTCCTCCCCTACAGCAACAGGCTCTGCTCACAAGCAAAAAGATTGAGTTAGAATCTCGGTAACTTTGAATGCGTGTTAGCGTCCCCGGCGGGGGGTGTGGGAGTACTTCCTCATATGGGCTATATAGGTATGTGCGGCCCCAAAGGGTATGGTTTTTCTGTCGTTTTGGTCATAAATAGGGTATCGATTTTGGCCACTTTGGTCATAAATAGGGTATGATTTTTGCACTCTAGTCTTCATATGGGTGTGTTTTTAAGAAGAGGCCACGTTTACATCATTATAGAAAAGAAAATCAACAAAATTCCGTCAAAAATTATGTTTATGGCAATTTAACACTGGTGTGAACTAGGGAACTAATTAGAAGGCAGATCTGAAACAGGGTATTGATTTAATTATGGGTCAGGTCATAAATAGGGTTTCGAATTTTTGGTCATGTCATAAATGGAGTAGGGAAAAACGCAGATTTTGGTCATAAAATATAACACTACGTTCACACCAGGCCTAAAAATTCGAAGAAATCTTCACATCAAGCGGGTTACTGCGCAAATCGCGATCGATCGAAACATGTTCACCCTGAGCAAGTCATAAGGTTGTTTTGATCGTGCGTCCATGAACCAGAGCCAGCACATTCAAGTACCCCAGGGGCTTGTCCAGTCAGGTTAACACATGCAGTGGCAAGCTTAAATTTAAAGCTTAATTCTCTGTCGTAAAACACATACGTGACACAAGTCTTGAGACATAAACATATGCAAACAGTGTGTTTACAAACATGCTAATGTAAAACGTGTTTTGTATTATTACATCAACTTTAAGCATTTGTCAGTCATAGTGTGAACACGATTTGTTACGACCTAGAGGGTCCACTAAAGGGGCGAAATGACGAAATGGCACCAGCGCTTTGTAGGCTAGCTAAGTGTATCTGTCCGGTTAGCCGGCTTTGCGTTTTAGTGTGGACGGAAAACATTTTAAAAACGGAGCTTCTCGAAAACGATGACATTACGATAGTCATGTGATTTCCCTGCTCGAGTTTTCCTCAACCACAAATCCAAAATCAGAAATGACCGGTTACTGTTGCGTTTTTAAATTCCTCCGGCGTAGTGTTGACGGAGAACATTTGATGCGTTTTCAGAGTGAAACCTCCGTTTGCAAATTCCTCCCGCGTAGTCCCGCGTGGACGGGGCCTTAAAATGACAGTATGAAAAATCAAAGCCAACTCGACGGTCACACTTGAAAACCTGACAGAGAAAAATCTGCAAGGTAGTGAAATAGTAATGTGCTTAGGTATATAAATTCACGTGAATCATTCATGTGTTTATATTTCAGGTCAGCTTTGCGGTTTGTCTGCGGTATTTTCGTATTTGGCGTGACGTGGATTCTGTTAGGAAGAAGTTCGGAATCTAGTATTTCGTCAGCTACATGGAAACAGTTCATGGTAAGTGTCTCTGGTGTTCTCTCTCTGCCGAAAATCAAATATGTAATTCAAAAATACTTTGTTGACAACTTTGAAGTTGTTACTTCACAACGTCAAGAGGTTCAGAGAATTGGTCAAAATTTGAACCCGGTCGACTGAGAAATAACGCGGTTTGTAACTCATATAGTTGAGATCTGCCAATAACTGAAGGGCTCATGATCAAGTTCAGATTAACTGATAACTGAGAAATGCCAAAAAGCTAACTTGTTAATTGAAAATCCAGAACCTCCAGTACGACCCTCTATCAGTGGTTGTTGATTTAGCATTTATACTTTCAGTTGTCAACATGGCTCTTCATAACTCAACATCCAGAAACAAATGTTAACGTCTTTTTATATTTCAAAATAGATAAACAAACAAACGATCACGCAAATAAATCAAGATATACATTCCACTTCAAGTGGTTGGTACTTCTGTGACTGTATTCTCCAAGTCAGCATTTCAAAGTGAATTTCAGCCGGGTTTGGAATCGTACCCGCCCTTTTTTAACCCGACATTTTAATCTCATAAATGTACCCTGCCCGGGAGTTTTTTTAATTTTTTCCTGCTCCCAAATTATGCGATAGTTGGATATTGCCGATCTTGTCAAAGTCAAATAACCTTTGAATCTATGAAATATGCGAGCTTTCTCGCGTCCCTTGACACGGAAATAGCCGAATTCGAAGCCTGAAGCCGTCAGCCGCAAAGGAAAAGGAAGGGCCTGTGAAGTACCAGCCTCCAAAGCAGATGTTCTTATGGCCATAAGGACGTCTGCATAGTAGGCTAGGAAGTTAAAGTTCCGGGCTAGTCTGTTTTCTCTTATGAACAAGGTGAAATCGCGGCAAACGCAGCAAGCCCACACACCGGGCTCATATGAAGAAGCCCTATATAAAACCTCTTTGTGAATGGTTGGAGAATTTGAACGTTGAACGCTATCTAAACTTCTTCTGTCTTCTTTTCAGTATCTTGGCTTGATTATAACCGCCACCGGTTCACTGTTTAACGTCATTTTTCACGTTGGCGTCAAAGAGCCCCCTTCAGATGCATTACGGGTATGGCTGGAGGAACGGAAAAATGGAAAACACAAACGAAAAAAGGTTGAACGGAAAGGAAGCGAAAGAAACGGTGAATGAGAAATATTTCTATTAATGAAGGTCGAGAAATTAACAAAGCACGTGTTAAATTTAATTAATTTCTTACCGTTGTAGTGCTCAAATTAGGAATTTAGGCAGGAATGCGTAACGATTTTGCTTTACCAGGCAATATGAACGGACAAAATTTAACTCTTAGTCCACGACGATGATTGATTTCGTATTTACCATTGGAATATTTCCGCCTGAGCAAGTTGTCAGACCGAAAGGAGTGATGAACACATCTAGATAATCGCGAAATTTAGAGATAAAGCATAAATTCACTTTGACCAGGCAGCGTCGTGGGAGCCTCCTGCGTCAGGTGTAAGCTCTGTTATAGTAACTGAGAGATGCTAACAAGCAATTGTGTATTTCTTTCAGCTCTCCTGACGCAAGCCCTGTATCAACGTCCTTCTCCCAGTAGAAGAAGTGGCGCCTCACCTGCTGTGGTAGTGACGCTCTGTGAGAAACAAAACAAAATAGCAGCTGGTAAGGGTGGTAATGAACTACGGTCGGCATCTCAAACAACTGTGGAAAGTGGAGAAACTCGCAACTCCTCACAGGAAATTATCGACAAAAGTGCTATTCTAGGCGGCGGAAGGAGTAAACGACAGTGGCTAAAAAGTCCAGGGTTATACAAAGTTAGTACCGCTTTTGCCATAACATTTTTTTCGTATTAAAACGAATCGCTTCCCACATCGTATCCATGGTATCGTATCCAGTGCTTGTAATACCCCATTCACACCAACTAAACTAGGTTAACTAAATAAGGTTTAGGTTTTTTTTTTTGCAATTTGTCGATTACGCTTTGCAGTCAGTCATTTTGAAGAGACAAATTTCAAACCACTTTGCTAAAATATTTTAACCAAACAGGTGCCCTCGGTATTGGCGACTAATTTTAACCTTGTTTTGGTTAAACTACTTTTAAACATGTTTAACATATTGGTGTGAACAGGGTTTAAGTGTTGCTTCGTTTCGCCCGCGATCGTCAGACGTTTCTAGCGAGAAACCGGGAATTCCGGTATGTCCCGCCGGTGAACTGCAAGGTCACTCTAAGGCTTGTCTAATCTCAGTAAAAAGCTGGCCGGCTGCTCCAGCCCTGATAACTATTTATATATTTTATTATTATCATTTAATGGACTCATTTAAAAACTGTGCAACGTTTTTGTTTTTCAATTTCAGATAGGGGCTTTGTACATTTGTACTCGTCTGTACGTAAATGTCTCACAGTCTTATCTACCGCTTTACCTGATTGAGACAATGCGCTTTGCAATGGTGAGTCGAGGTTATTATTGTAATCAAATATATTTATCATGATACGCCACAGACACCAGTCACTCTTCAGCTAAAATATGTAAAAAAAGATGTATCGATAGTGAACTGTCTTGCTAAAGAAATAAGTACTTTACATTTATATACATGTGAAGGTTAGAGAAGGACAGCTCGAAAGGTTACAACTCGCAGATCTGCCGGTTTTGTAGAGGCACGGACGAGCGCAAAATGCTACTTTAGAAAACGTAGATTTATTGTTGTTATTATTGTTTTGTATTTTCCATTGTGAAAAATCTCCTTGTTGCTGTTACACAGGAATCTATTGCTTATTTTCCTTTGGTTGTACTTGTGACGGGAGTTCTGGCGAGCAGTGCTGTCAAGTCTCTCAATAAACGACTTGGAAGCAAGGTTAGCGTCAGTTTTAGAGTTCTTATTGTTGGCTGCCAGGTTATCAGTAGATTGATCTGACTAAATATTTTAACTCAGCTGGAGTTTTCCTTTTTTTTTTTTTTTTTTTCTACCGAAGCAGAACATTTGTTTTAAGTCAAGTTTGCTAGAAAACACGTTCTTCTTCTTTGTATGTTGAAGGTCTTAAAGTACTTTAAGTTTAAACTATTGAGAAGAAATGCAGTCACTCTCTTGTTCACTTTTTTTTTAGGGGTAATACGTACATGTAGATTGAATATCAACCTAGCTTGCGAAGCGGTGGGTGATACTCAAGAAAAAAGATTTTGCTTGGGCGAATAGACAAGTGCATCATGTATCAGGGGGAAAAAAATAAAGTCACATTCCCAAGTGCGTGCTTGATGCATGCTTGCGCGCACCATAATAGCTACTGTGACTGGCTTTTTATCACGTGCTCTTTTCTTATTCATAGTTTAATTGATTATCGACAGATAACCTTCTGCCTGGGTGCCATGATGGCTATAAGTGCCAGCTTCTGGTTTTTTGTTCAGACTGTCGATGGACGGACGGCTGTGTATGCGACTGCTATGCTTATGGGAAGCGGTGGCTCTGTCATGTTAGTGACATCACAGTCTTTGATCGCGCAGCTCATTGGTCAGGACAAGGTAAATAAGGCCTGGTTCACACTAGCGACATAACGACATAACGGCATAAACGAGATAACGGCAGAACGACATCATGGCTCATGCCAGTAATGTGAACATCGACAAAAAGTCATATGGAAAAGATCAGTTTTTTTATGTTCACACTTTTATGTTGCTTTTATGTCATTATGACAGGATGTTCACACTGTAAACATAACGACAATACGCCTTTCTTATATCGTTATGTTTATTTCGTTATGTCACTAGTGTGAATTAGGCTTAAATAGCTTTGATATAGCTGCGATGACACTTGCATGTCAATAAGTGAATTTCCTTTTTTTTTCAAACAAAGCAACTTCCAGCTTGATTAGCACGAAAATAAATGCGTAGGTGGAACACAATTTCATATAAATGACTTCGCACGAAGACTCTTGATACGGAGCAAAAGGCAACTGAGAAATGGTCCTCTGAGTGATTTATTTTTTTTATTCGTTGTAGAAATCTGGAGCTTTTGTGTACGGTTTTATTGGATTCTTCGACAAAGGAGTCAGTGCGGCCGTATTTGCCATCATTCAGGAAAATAATCCTCGAGAAAATCAAAGGTGAGCTTGCTTTTTTTTTTTATCTACGATCGATTACATTTGTTTGAGCATTTTTGGAACAATTTTGGCTTCATGAAGGGGAGCAGGGTTGCCGCAGTGGTAAAAGCGCTCGTCTCCCACCAATGCGGCCCGGGTTTGATTCCGGCCTGGTGCATATGTGGGTTGAGTTTGTTGTTGGTTCTCGCCTTGCTCCGAGGGTTTATCTCCGGGTCCTCCAGTTTTCCTCCCTCTACAAAGACCATCACCTCTTAATTCCAATTCGACCAGGATAGAAGACCCGCGTGAAAACCAGCTAAGGCTGACGTGGCTTCCTCTGTAGACATTGCAATTTTTTTTGTAACCAAACAGCGAAGCCTCGCTAAATTAAGTTCGTTTACAAGCAGCTGGACAGGGAAGGAGCCTGCGCTCTTCCCCAGGAAGGAATGAGAGAGCGAGGGAAATTAAGCCTATTGTCTTCCTTTTGTGTATTTGGTTCAGTCGCCGGGGATGAAATCGAGCAGTTGTTGTCTTTGGTGCAAACAAAGTGGGTTTTTTTTTTTTTTAACCAGTGATCAACATATATTTTCTCCTTACATTGTCAAAACATTGTCAAGCAAACTAGTAAGGAGAAGAAAGCAAGTCGTCAGCTATTAGTTATATTTTGATGTACAAGCAAATTCTTACATTTTTATCAGATTTAATTTTCTTTTGTTTTTCACTATTTACAATGCACAACAAGAAAAATGTAGGAAAACAATAATTCTTTGGTACAATACCAAATTAAGTTGTGCAATTGACAAGACAAATATAGTATACCCTATTAGAACTAACACTAAAAGAAATTTATTGCAATTGGGAAGAACATTCACATTTCAATCTTGAAGCTTAAAGTCTGATCTCTTTTTTTATAGCGTGGAATGTGTCACGTGCGATGAGTACACACGTCACGTGCAAAGCATCGTACCAGGCGTGGTCGCTTTCCTAGCACTTTTCTGTGTCATGGTTTTCTTTGAATCGATTTTCATCTGCAAAAGAAGAGGTAAGGATACGCCATTAGGCCTGGTTTGCACTACGTAAGCACAGACATAAGCACAAAGGTAGTGACGACGCCCACAGCACAAGCATAAGCACGAGCACAAGGTAGTGAGGACGCGCAAAACACAAGCAGAACAAAAATGTTCGTTCCTCTTGTTATGGTTTATTATGTTAAGTAAGAACGCGCTACTGTAATCATAAGCAAAAGCATAAACACATAGTCCGCCATCTTATTTTACTTTATCACGGAGGTAGAGCACCGAAAATAACGTATGTTATCCATTCTGCGCATGCCTACGTACTTATGCTCTTGCTGTGCGTCCGTTATGCTTTTGCTTGTGCCTGTGCTTATGTCGCAGTGAAAGCCAGGCTTTGCACCTGGGTAAAGAAAGGGGAAATTTGTGCGACATTGCAATTCCGCCAGTACTACAACAAATCTCTCATAAAGACATAATGCGTAGCCGTTAAAAAGACTTCTTCGTAGTTTTTGATGGTTAGGCGTATTTCTTATACGAGTGCTTTGCTTCTATGACAACGCTTTTGAGTGATGAATGCGGCAACTCGTAATGCGCAAATAGAAGAATGATTTTGCTTAAATGTGGATTGCCCTTGATACCTTAGAGAGTATTTTTCTTGCCTTTGGTGAGAACTCTGCATTTACCTGGAATCAGTGTTATGAGAAGCGACTTTATGACGAACGTTAATTTGACAATTTCTCGCCCGTGGACGCGGAATAGAGGGATACGTTTAAACTAGACCGTAAAATAGCACAATAGTTCACCAGTTCAGTAGATAAGTAAATAAAAGCTCTCTGCCCCGCAGCTGGTCAAGAGAGGGGACATAAGAAGGGAAAAGCAAACGTGTATGTAGTACGTACTCGGGCTAGAAAGTCTATGGTCCTGTAATTTAAGTGCGGTAACGCCGGAAGTAAGATGATAAAAGGATAATATAAATGATCATCATACACGAGAATGAAGTCAAGCCATGCCGTAATTCTATAAATTGTTATTCTCTCAAGAGAAGTATAATAAAATTTTCAGCTTTGGTCATTTTTCCTGCTTGTTACAGTATTTATTTTGCTTAATTTCAGCGACGATGTCTGACGCTGCAGTTCAAGTGAATTTAAGTGATGACAAAGGCGATGATGAAACCAGTTCAAGCGGTGTTGGCACTGCGTCCATTACTGAGAAGGCTGAAAGTGAAGTGTTCAATACTGGAAACGTTGAAAACAGAACATCACAAAAAAGAACTTATAATTATTCTCTGGAGTCAAGAAACTTTTACACTCCCCAGGCAACAAGGGACGGCAACGTTGCTGTGCGTTTGGCATCTTCGTCTCTTCCTTCTCCAGTGTTAGATCGCAGAACGATTTTATAATATACAGCGAACAGACTATGCGTTAAAAAGGGGTTCTACTTGATAGAATTAGGGTGCTATGAAGCATGTGCGTTGAATTGATTGGGTCAGACATGATCACGGAAATTACCAGAGCTAGGTACACGGATATTTCCATCCGTTACCGAGGATACCTTCAGCGCGAAATGCAACATGTGGGCTGCAACGATAAGATTTAGACTGAATAGTAAGGAGACAAGGGAACATATCAACTTATATTTTTTCATATGATAATGATGATATCAACTTATATTTTTTCATATGATGATGATGATGATGATTATGATTATGAGATACTATGGGCCTAGAGGTGAGGTTGGCCCTTTTTTAATTGTGATTCAAATGTGAGCCGCAAACGGGCGAAAACGAGTCGCGAAGGGCTCGCTTTGACTGCGATAACAGCTTTTTTTGCTTTAGTAGCAGAAGGAAGAGAGAAAGAAAACCTTTTGGACAGAGATTATGGTGAGAAAGAAAGGTGAAAAAAAAGAAGTAAAAGATTGAAAGAAAGGAATAATGAAAAGGGAAGGAGAAGGAGAAAGAGAAAAAGAAAGAAAGAAAGAAAAAGAAGATAAAATAATGAAGATATAGCGCCGAAGCTTGTATAACAAATGAGTATACCACGAGTTATGCAATTATGCATGGTTGCCGTTCTCATACATTTTAATTTTTTCTCCCAAGGAGAATATATATCTTTTTCTTAGAGGCGTTTTCTGAGATGAACAAGGTGATCAAGTCGTTTATTCTCGTAACCTTGAATTAATTGTCAGATGGTAAAGAGAACATTGAAAGTTGATCAAAATTAGCATTAAATTTTCTTTACTGTTTTCAAACATAATCTGTCACTTTTATTGAATGAATTGAACGCTCCTGTCATAAGCTATACATATAAAAGAATCTTTCTTGACGATATTTGCCTCTTTAGCATAAGCGATGCAGTTTCTGATAGAGCTACAAAAAAGTTAGTTCTGAATGTTAAAAGGTCATAGCAAAATTAATTGTCCCAAGGAATTTGAGCCCGATGTATTGAATACTTCTTGTGCGACGCGAGTTTAAAAACTCAAAATTTTACAAAGAATGTGTAAGCTCATTGGCGCTCTTGCCACCACGACATTTTTGAGCGTTTTAAAGCCAATTTCTCCTCAAATATTACACCCAAAGAGCCAAACATTTCAAACATTACTAAGTTTCACAAGCTCTTTAAATGTTTGTAAGTCAATTCGTGTCTAGCGTGATGCCTTCCCTGCGCAGTCGTAAGTGAATGAGGAAAAATGTAAACAATGACGTCATCAAAGATTCTCCGTGGTTGATACGTGGAGGCTCAATGGTTGCTGCGCTCGACTCCGGATCGAGCAGTCTGGGTTCAAGCCCTGGCTGAAGACATTGGGTTGCGGTCTTGCCCAAGACACTTTACTCTCACAGTTCCTCTCTCCACAAAGGGGTATAAATGGTTACCGGATAATTTCTGCGATGGGAAGGGAGGGCGTAACGCTGTGATGGACTATTGTAGCATTCTATCTAAGGAGTTGGGGAGGGTGGGGAGGGTGGGGAGGGTTGGGTAGAAAACATTAAAAGTCATTTCTGTAATGGTACATAAAAAGGGATTAGTTCCGGCGGTATGGACCACTGGCCTGACGCAGACTTCACCTTACTTTACTCACACGTCCTTGTTCACATTACCTTATGGAAAAATTGTCCCCGGAATACAATATGAAGTAAAAACTTCACCGCACTCACCAAAAATGAGGACGTAACACAACTAGGGTGTTTTGGCAGCGAGTAAACTTGTACGAAATCAAACGTCTGGTTTAGTATGAAGAAGAGAAGGAGGAGAAAAAAACCGTGGAACTGAAAGAAGCCATTTAATTTGGCGTGTTTCCGAGACGCGCCTCGTTTTGCAAAGGGTACCCACAATGCTTCGCCAGGGGACTCTGTTTGCCGCTGTCATCTCTGCCGTGTTCAAGTTGATTCCCGCTTGTCTCTGTTCTTCCTCACTTGACCTCCTCCAGAGCTGGGCTTCTCACTTTCCTTTTACCTTGCGGGTTAGCTATTGAAATTACAGTTAAAATGTGCCTGGAAAATAATTCTCACAAGAGAACACAGCTTGTTAAAATACAGTATGAAGATGAAGTGGATTACGCACTTTTCAATTTCATGTGTTTTGGTGTACCACTTAACGATAAATGGATTAAAGTTTAAAGTCCATAACTGTTACAAAAGGAATTTGTATCACATCAATTTTGTTATTTTGTTCCTGATTATCGGTTTCTTGTTTTCTTCATAACATCCTGACTGCCCGGTCGGGTCTGACCACAAACATAACAAGCATCAAAGCCTAATTGTAAGGAGTACTTTTTTTCAAAGAAAAACTGCGCGAACAATAAGGAAAAAAATGTCGTTCGGATGAAAAACAAAATACCTTTTCTCATTTGAAAAATCGGACTTAAGCTTTCCAAACCTTTTCAAATATAAAATATATATTTTATAAATTAAATCAAAACACATTCAAAATTCAAATTTTATTGCGATCAGAAGACGAAATCCGACTGCTGGCTCACTTTAAGTCATACTTTTCGGTAAAAACGATCCTCTTATTCTGAATATATCTACAGTTTATTTTTCTCTCACAGTAATCTGGAAACATAGTTCGCTGTTAGATTTGTTTTGCGCATTTTGCTTTGTAAGCACTGTCGCTTGTAATCAGAATAAATGTTTAATAAGTTGCTAAGACTGTTGTGCCTTCGCGTCTCTCTTTTCTAGCAACCTGTTGCGGGTTTTGTTTTCTTGTATAAAACGTAAATGCCCACCATCACTTTTCCTTTGAGATAAAAATACCAACGTTTTGTCAACAGCCACTTGAACCACTACTGCATGTGTTGATATCAACTCTTATCAGCCAAGATAAACGATAATCAAACAGCGCTTCGATAAAAACATTGTTCATATTCCATCAAATCAAACTCCCGTTTTCACATTTGTGCAATATTTTCAACATGGCTGTCTTCACATGTTTTGGCGGTTTCGGCGAGAAGGGCTCAGCCCGAAAGAAGGGTAGCAAGAAAGAAAAGCTTCCTATTGGGCTCAAATTTTCTCACGGAGTTGGTCATATCTACAACGATCTCACAGCCAACGCATGGTTTAGCTACTTAATAATATTTCTGACTAAGGTGGCAGGACTGTCGAATGCTTACGCTGGGTTAGTGATACTGATTGGTCAGATTACAGACGCGACGTGCACGCCCTTCAGTGGCTTCTTAAACGACCGTACGGTGAACAGATATGGTCGACGCAAGACTTGGCATTTAGTAGGAACACTTTGCAGTACAGTTGCCTTCCCGCTTCTCTTTAGCCGTTGCATCGGGTGCAGCCACAGCAGCGAGGTGGTAAAGTTGGCGTACTATTCCGTGTGTGGATGTATTCTTCAGTTTGGCTGGGGATGTGTGCAAGTCAGCCATTTGTCCCTGATACCAGAAATTTCCAAAACGGCGAGTGAAAGGGTCGAATTGAATGCCATTAGGTAAGTGCTTCCATCAGTGTAGAAGTCTTAGAAAGCACTGTGATCAACGTACAATTTCTCCTTCAAATTTCTTTGTATTGTCAAGTAAATAGGTTATAAGAATAAAGAAACAATCAGCTGTTTCAATGAACCATAAAATACTTGAATTGAAGAAATGTCCGCAGTAGCAAAGGAGAATTAATGCAGTGAAATCCCAAGTTTTCGACCCTATGGGAAGGGAAATCGCTATGAAAAAACTCAGGGCTCGAGCAATCGAGGGATGGAGAAAACGGGATACAACTGTATTTCTTGTTTAACTGCAATGTTTTGTTTTGGTGTCATTTGTGACTGAACTTTGAAAATTAAGATTTTCGTTAATTTCAGAACAACAATTTTAACAGCTCTTTGGTGTCTTCAGTTCGAAACTAGCCTATCAGTCAAATCACAAGAAATGGGGGACCGTAAAAAAGTCAAAACATTAATCGCTAGCCTTAAAAGCCAGCACCCCATTGCGACTGTGCCCCTTTTATCAGAACGCGATTGCGGAGGTTGACAATCTGGCCTGCCATAGCTTTTGCAATTACTGAAAAATGCCACCAGAAAGATGATGACAAAAATTGATAAAAGTGGCACTGATATTGCGATTTTTAGGTGAACCATATATAAATAATAAGGTCCATATCGAGCTAGCCTAAGAGTAATCTCCTTGCGTGAGGGCATGGCGGGGGGGGGGGGGGGAGGGGTGGAAGGGGAGGGAGTGTACTTAGTAAAGTTTTATATGGGGAGGTTTGCCAAGGGGTCCAAGCCCTTACCCTTTTATATTCCATTATTAACCGAAAAGGTATCCCTTTCTTATACTTTTACTAACCCATGAAAATATCTGCAGAAAACTTTCTACCCAAAAGATGGTCCCCAATATAATGACAACCCCCAAAAACTCCTTAATCGATAATTTCAAATGCCAGAGGCTTTCATTTTCGCATCTCTTCGTCACTAATATACATTTATTATATAAAAACCAATGGAATACCAGATGAGCTTTCGCGCGAAAACGTGATATCCTCACATGTTAAAATAACATGTTATCTTCACATGTGAAATGATCACCATTGTTATGGTTACATAATAAATGGCACCTTTCGCAGCGGAAGTAAAATGGTTCGCAATTTTATTGATGTTTATATAATAAGTAGAACTTACATGGCCACTTGGAGATACGAAATTTCTTTTCTCGCGTTGAAAAATAAAAAGTATTCGAAGAGAAATTTCGTATCTCCGCGCGGCTATGTAGTGTCCTTCCTCTCTGTGCGAGATATTCGAAAGGCCCTTTTAAACCACTATAAAATGACAATACTTTCTACCCTTTCTTCTACTTATACGTGAAAACCACACCAGCCTTTTATATACCTAGTACCTACAGCCTGAACAAGGACCCCCTATTGGAAGAAACCTCCCCCGAGGTCCTCCCTCTATAGTCCATTATAGGGAGTACCCACCGGGGCTCCCTGGTAGCTCTAAGAGTGGCTGTAAGTACTGACAAGAGAGTTTGCTCACACGCCACAGAAAGTGCGATCTGGTGTTCGTTTAGGGTAAACGTATACAAGGATTATTCACGAAAAATATCAACATCAAGACAGTTATTTTATCTTTTACCGCGATCAACATTTTACAGCAGAATATCGCTGTAGCTCTCTCTATTAAAACACTCTGTGTCAGACAAAACCTCGAAATCGGCATCATCCGGCCGTACCAAAATATTTCGGACGTTAAGATTTCGGACACTTTCTATCTCATTTCAGACAAATTTCGGGCACTCTGCTGAGATATAGCAACGGTCGAAATTTATTTCATCTTGCCTAAACTGAACACCTAATTGGACTATAACATCTGTAGGTGTGAAAATGATGATAGTTTTACTGTACCTTCAAGGGTTTACAGTTTTACAAATTCTATCAAGCCGTTACGTATCTCAAAAGGTGTCCCAAATAGCTAGAGTTCACTCCTTAAAGGAAACAAAGAGCCGTTGGAGCTAATTGGAAGTTTTATACTATACTATAAACTGATTTTAGATGCTTAAAATTTCGGACGCCTAGAAACTCCGGACAGTTTTATTTTCCGACAATTTTTGTCCAGAATTAAAATCGCTAGTAACTGTATGACAGATAACGCATAAACATAACGCATCAGTGAACGCATGTCGCGAATTCCCAAACTGCACTAAGCTCATCATTGAACTCAACCAAAAAACGCAGTTGGTTCAGTATATTGCTGGTAAGCGTGCAAATTGATTTAATTTAAAGAAAAGAATCTCATGTTCAAAATTGCACCCGTACTAAAAAAAAATTCATCAGCGAGTGAAGAGCGCGGACGTGCTGTTGGTTCCGATTGCTGCACTGATCAATTCTGATTGGCTCTTCAAAAGTTACCTGGGGTTTTTCTGTTTTTCTTGTGAAAAGAAAGTCATGCAAACATGTACGTTCAAATATCGAAATTCACTCGCCATTTTGGTCTCTTATGATGGGTGCAATTCGTTTATTTTGTGATGGCCTCACCAAGAGAAAAGTATCCAAGAAAGTGAGTCTTTCAGTATCTCAACGTTTTTGCTATTCTGTTGGCCACGTTTTGAACGATTTGGCAGGCAACACATGGTTCAGTTATCTCCTCGTCTTTCTCACGAAAATAGCTGGTCTTCCAAACGCTCACGCTGGATATGTCCTCTTAATAAGTCAAGTTTTCGAGGGAATTTGCACACCTCTAGCTGGAATACTGTGTGATAAGACAGTCTGTAAATACGGACGGCGAAAGTCATGGCATTTACTCGGAACGGCTTGCGTTACAATTTCGTTTCCGTTCATTTTCAATCGATGTCTAGGCTGCACTGATAGCAGCAATACTGCGAAATTCTTTTATTACACTGGATTTTCTATGGTATTCGGGTTTGGCTGGGGAAGCACACAAATTGGACATTTGTCGCTTATTCCTGAAATCAGCAAACGAGAAAGTGAACGAGTTGAGCTGAACGCGTTAAGGTGAGAGTATAACAAGGTTATATATATATTGCTTCTGTTAGTTTGTTAGAGAGAAATGCTACATCAGTCACCCTATACCAAGGGCATCCCAGGGTTTTTATGCGGGTGGTTGATCAAAATCGAATTGGAATCTGAACTTGTTGGTCTAGGAACGTTCTCGTAAAAGCGCAAAACTCGGGAAATAGCCTTGGAGCCATACGAGAGAACTCAATGATGGGAAATCCGCGGTTACTCCGGGGAGGTTACCCAGTGTACCCGATTTTATTTTACATTTTTGACGAAGTTGTTAACACTCCTGTTCATTGTTTAGTCCTGAAGATTTTTCTTCCACGTTAGGAAAGCATAGATCTAAAATTCAAATGTTCAAAATGTATCTTTACAACCTTTTGATTTCCTGTTTATATTCATAACTCGCCTAAATATAGCCTCCCACGTAACAAATCCGTCCCTACCGCTCCTTGCTCTCCCACGAATGCGGTGGAACGCAGTGGAGTGCGTGACGCCGTGCCCCAGAAGCGTCTGCATAAACAAACAAACATTAGAGGTTTACCAGACGAGCATGAAAATCTATCGTATGTACATCTTGCACTCAAGATTTATGCAACTAAGAGAAATATATCGGGACAAAAAAAGTTACGATAGATGTTTTAGTAAGATTGCGAGGATTTTGTTTCTTGTCCCCCACCTCAAGGGCTTTCACAGAGTTAAGAGATCTTACATTCATGTCAGTCAATCATTATGCGACAAGTGTTTTTATTTTTATTTGACCACGTCAGGGTGGTACATGCCCCATACAGCGCTTCTCTATTTCAGCGCCAATTTTTATTTTTCTTCGCTACACTAATATCGGGAACGGCTAGGTAAAAATGAAAGAACTTTAACTTCCTTTTGTTTATATTCATTCACATTGACAGTAGCAACCCTTAACCTCTTATTTTATTATTGTGTCGAGGGCGGCCCCAGGACAGTTATTTACTTGTTACAGATTACTGACCCTCGTCAAATGGAAGAAGAATGAATTCTATGTATATATAGATTTTCGACCGATTCCCGTCCATGACGTGGTTAGCTCTTCAAAATATTTTTTTAATGAGTGAAAGCATAGCTAGAGGGATTTATAGCAGGGGGTTGAGGAAAAAAATAATTTTTATGTTGAATTCAAACATCATGTTAAGGCAGAATGTTACCCCCAGGGGGTACTCCCTTATATGGGCTATATATGTCATAAATAGGGGATCGATTTTAGCCATTTTGATCTTAAATAGGGTCTGGTGTTTGCACTCTAGTCTTGAATTGAACATGCTTTTTTAGATGAAGCTACTTTTTCGTCATTATCGATAAGTCCGATCAACAAAAGCCCTTCGCGATGCCTTTAACGTCGGTCTGAACTAGGGGACTAAGTATAAGGCAGGTCTGAAACAGGATATTGATTTAGAGCCAGGTCATAAATAGGGTATTGAAAATAGCAGATTTTGGTCATAAATAAGGTAAGGCCAAAGGGTTGTGGGAAGCTGGCCGCACAGCCCCACCCAATTTTGTCGGAGTAATCCCCCTGGAATGTTACTTCTTACCTATTGTGTAGTCTCACACATATTTGTCATCCGATGATGGCTCATCATGTGATCTAACATCCAATCAACTGGCATCTAACCCCTGAGGGGGGACTCCCATATAACAAGAACGTGGGTGCTCCTCGAAAAAGATCCCCTAAGAGGAACAAAGATCCTGCTTTGTGGGCGTGGCTTGAATTTTTTTCGCCCCTAAGAGGCACCAACGCTAAAAGAACACATCATCTCCTGTCATATATATATTTTTTTCTGCTCAGTACCCTAGAGGGTACTGGTAAAGCTCTTGCGGTGGACCTTTTGAGGCTGAACACCCCAAGAGGTAGTAAAACCGCTTTTTAACACCAAAAAGGTACGAAGGGTACCCCCGTCCTTCTTATATGCGAGTCCCCTTCGATATTCACTCCCTCTTGCTTTTACCATCACGGGGATTAAGAAAAGGACGTAGACATGGATTAACGTTTAAAACTTGATCGCAGGGTTAAATCAGTGTTCAGAAAACCGGGATCACATTATAGTAACAGGTGGGTCTAACGATGTTGTTTCCAGGTCTGCTCTGACTTTTCTATGCGGGATATACGTATATGGAGTGACATGGATTCTTCTTGGTCAAAGCAAGGAAGAAACACTTTCTCCTAATGTCTGGAAACAATTTATGGTGAGCATTGAATTACTGCAGTAATGGACTCCTGATTAATGTAACTTTCTACTCAGCATGTATCCGTTCGGTCATAGTGTACGCTACTCCAGTTTTTCACAACAGACGAGCTGGAGTGTTTACAGAGGCGAACTATGAGAATTATCTTTCCGCGTGTCACCTATCGCGAGGCATGGGGACTCGCTAGTTTAGACACACTTTTTGACTGGAGACAGTCCCGAACAGTCAAAGTGTTTCTGGACAACAGTAATAATCCTGATCAAAAATTATACAGAGCCAAACAAATTTAATTTTAATCTTAGAAATAATTTTACCTTATCTTAGCTTTTTGGTACACTTTGGCAGCATATCAGGCGAGTTTGGTAGAGCTATAGTTCGTATTTTGGCAATACGCAGTGGAGCCCAAATACACATGGCGAGACCAAAGGGGCGTGATATTCCTCCGAAGCGTACCAAAAAGGTACGATTAGACCGATTAAGTATTTACCAGACCCAAATTCGGCCAAGTGAGCATGATATCGTGGCCATATCAGGTCAGTGAATTGTTATCGCGAGATATCAGGACAGTAGACAAGGCTTCTGATTGGCTAATTGAGAATTTGGGTTCGGTAATCGAGGATATCACGTTCCTATTTGCAAAACGAACAGACTAAAGAATAGCTTAAAAAAAAAAAGCAATTGTATAGACGTTTTTAATTTATTTGGTGATTTTCATACATCACATTTAAGCATAGTTTTATGATATGAATTCATTTGTAACTGAAACTTTATTCAATTCAGCTTTAGATCTAGAGCTGTGATTTTAAAGCTTCCATAAACTATCTATCTGTCAGTGTCATTAAGCATCCAATCATAACTACAAAATCGACTTTTTCACAAAAAACTGTTATAGTGACAGATGTCCAACAGTAGCAATTAAACATAGACACGATGATAGATGCGAATGCAGCCATGACACCACTGGAAAAAAGACCTGAAAAAATTGCAGCGATATCGCAACGCTCGTGGGTTCGAATCCCGTTCAAAGCCTGAAAATTTTTTCAGGTCTTTTTTCCAATAGTGTTACGGCTGCATTCTCATCTATCATCATGTGATTTTTTAAACATTAATTCAGTGTTCTTAATAGAAATCCAACTTTTTGCAAACAAACGCTGGCGAACTTCCACCCGGTCAGTTCTAGCTGTGTTCTCAGGAAACTGAGTGTACAACATTACAATTTGATATCACAAACCGCTGACCCACTTAGCAAATGAGAAAAACAGTATTCAACGTCAAATATCTCTGCGAAAAGTATTCATAGAAACTTGAGTTATTGCTGAACAAATCTCAAATCTGAGTATTGCCTTTTACATTTTAAGTGTTATGTTTTCCATGCATTTCTCTTTTACCAGTAAATAAACAGTGGATTTCTTGATTTCTGGAGCACCAACATTCTCATTAAATGAGACAGAATATCCTTTTATCAAACTTCTTTAGCTTATAGACTATAAATATTTTTTAAAGGGATCCAGTCTCACGAAAAAATTTCTGACATTATATTCTGGATTTTTCCTATCGAAGAACACTCATGTGTTATTTCTTCGCACCTTGTTTGTCCTATTTTCACAATGGCGCATTTTATTTTGTGTAAATCAGAGCGCTGTGTTATTATGCAGGAACCCATGGCTCTTGTCGGCTCGATGAACGAATTGAGCATCGAACGTTTAATTCCTTGTAAGTTGTGCAAGATCTTGATCCTAAAAAATCTACAAAATGAATATTAGGGTGAAACTTAAGGATGAAAGCAGGCTCACGGTTTGGTAGCACAAAGTCTCCGAATCGAGCGGCGAAGCCGCGAGGCAAGAGAGTCTTCGCCCCTCTTCACCAGACTCGTCCGGCAGGATCGCTTTGCACGCTGTGTGACACAAAGCTGAGCCTTCTCGTAGGCTAGTTAAAGATAAACAAACATGAAACAATTAATGGCATATATTTTTATTTTTGCACCCTTAGTATCTTGGTTTCATCGTTGTGGGGACGGGTACGCTTTTTAATATCATTTTTCACGTGGGAACGAAAGAGCCTCCGTCAGAAGCGTTGCTAAAATGGCAGCAAGAAAGAAAACACAAGAAACTTGGAAAAGGAAAGAGTGAAAGAAAAGGTGAAGGCTTTTAATGTTAAACTGAGCAGTTCAGGTCAGGATCACGGGCAAAGGTGATGCTGGGATAAGTTGTGAGTTACCGAGAATTGTGTTCTGAGTTCCACCAAAACTCTCCTAAGCCTGTGACCTGCAAAGGGCTAAAACAACGCAGAATCAGAAAACACCTCGTGAGATTGCACGCTTTGAAATTCATACTTCCATAACTTCCAAAAACACAGAACTAGCGCGAATAAGCTATTAACGTAATGATTATGAGAGCAAGGTAAATTTACAATTCCTGAATCGGAATAGAAGTCGAGAGTAATTTTTCCTTTCATCTCCTCGCAGCGTTTTGTAAAAGAAACAAGAAATATTTTAATTCCTCCATATTCCTATCAAGTAATATATAAAAACATGTACACTTAAGAAAGCTTTGGGGAACTCGTAAAAGCTATGGAAAGGCTTGCCTCTAACTAGGTTTCTCACAGCATTTACAATCGCAGTTCTCCCAAACTTCCACTTTTTCTTGATCAAGCCACTTGACTTGTTTACAACCTGACCTCTTGCCTCAGAAATTCACTTGCTAGACTTCGCTGTACTGATGACTAACTAGTTAAGATGACGATTAAACCCGAAAATAATCATTTAGCAAAGAGAAACTCGAATCTTAGTGATATCATTTTTAAACTGTTGAAGATATATTATTTTAATTCTAAATTAGCTCTTCTCAAAGTTGACTGTCACCCTTCCCCCTTGGGACACCGCTTTCCCTCTCAACGAGTTACAACTTCCGTATGTGAGAAACTGCAGACGCCATCTTCTTGTAGCGATGAACTGACGTCTTCAGCTGTGTCTTCTATTGAATCCACCCTGGAGAAAAATGAAACAGAAAATGTGATAAAGGAAGAAATCATCTGTAGAAACGCAGCAAATGGTACTCCAAGAACCTGGAAAGACTGGCTGAAAGACCCAGCATTTTACAAGGTTTTTGATAGTAATTTTCATATTTTTCACGGAATCAGAAAGTGTTTCTTTTTACAGTTTGTAAAATCATTGTGAAATTTGTTCGATACAAATTTGAAACCGGTTTGTAAGGAACTGCGGGCCGAATCTTGTTACTACACTCTGTGATAAGAGACATAGATCATAGTCTCTCGTCTGTGATTGGTCAAAAAACTAGCGCCACCTGCTCAAACACTCACGCGCCAAACCATAACCATTTGCCACTTGAATAGGTCACGCGCGTTTTCCCGCATCTACTCTGAGATACGCGTATTTCGTGGCAATTCTGGTCGGTTTTACGATTCAAAAGAGCTCTACTGCAGGGTAAGGCATTTCTGTTCTTCCTCACAGTTTGACTGAAATTAAATTTCACGAATTTAGCGTTGGTAAAGTAATCTCTTTCCCACATCTCTTGTGGGGGAAGCCGAAGGCGAGATCTTGCTCACAAGAGAACTGGGAATGAGATTATCGGTAATCGTATGAAAGCGAGTGTCATTAAGGATTGAAGATTGCTTGAGCTTTCAAATGATTACTCCGCATTTATCATTTTACTAAAAAACAAAGTTACAAACGCGCGCGCTTAAATTGAACTGCAGTGCAAATTAGAAATCAATTATAAATTGATATTTGTCTGCTCACAGCCAATCACAATGAAACAATTTTCTCAGGCATCTAATAAAATTCAAAAAAGGATGTTATAATTCTGCAGTATATCGTAGTTAGTCTGCACTCAGCTTCATGTAAAATACGGTGTGAATCAATACCAGTTGCGTTGTGTTTCTTATTTGCAGACTGGTTTAATTTACACTTGCAGCCGACTTGTAGTAAATGTGTCTCAGTCGTATCTGCCTCTTTACCTAACGGAAACACTTAAGTTTGAAAAGGTTAGTGAGTTAACGACAGCTTAAGTGTATCTTGTTGTGATTGTAATGAAATTTTAAGGCCATTGGGGCATGCCAACATTGAATAACTGAAAATTCCCCAATTTAAGGACATGTTTGGGTTTGTGAATGGTGTGACCTCGGAGGATACGAGACACTCCTTGACAAAGGAAATCTAAACGCACCTAAAGGGCATTCCGTCAAAATAGAACAACAAACTTCCAGAGAAACACTCACTTGGAAGAACTAAAGCGTAAAGAATCCAAAACTAAGACTGGAACTCACTGGAGAAATCAAACCAAGGTCAACACGAATTCTAAGCATGTCTACCCTTGGAAATAATTTTCAGAGACAAACTTAGTCTACATACAAACCCCATGTGCAGGCTTAGCTTGACCTTGACCAACCCCTATCCTAAATTATAAGACTATCAAGATGTTCATAAACTGTCCCTTTTTCCTAGAAAACATTCAATTCTCAAAATCCCTAAGTTAGCAAAATTCAACTTCAAAACAGTTTTGATTTTTCCTTAATGCCTCTCGTCCTATTTCATAACATTTCAATTATAACGCCTTGATATGACGGAACAGTTTCTCTTTTCAGGAAGCAATTGCCTATTTTCCTCTTGTGGTGTTAATTAGTGGTGTTTTTGCCAGCGGAACAGTTAAGGCCTTGAACAAAAGGCTCGGCAGTAAGGTTGGTGAAGTCTCTTGCTCTTAGCCAGTATACAGTTTGTATTTCAAGCATTTATATTATGGCATTGTCTTCGTATTTTTTTAAATTATTTTTCAAGTTTTGTGTCATTAAGTGCTTCTATTTCAGCTTTTTTTTTGTTTTTAATTCCGATATTGAATAAACATAAGACGTGTTCCTGGGTGGCAATCAATTTACTTAATGGCTCTGATTAGATTTCAATCTTCTTTCATTTTATTGTTGTCAGATTACATTTTCCTTGGGATGCATGCTGGCAATGAGCGCCTGTTTTTGGTTTTATGTCCAAGACATAAGAGGTCGTAATGTTGTTTACGCCACCGCAATAATTATGGGATGCGGAGGATCTGTCATGCTGGTGACGTCATTATCTTTGATAGCAGAGCTGATTGGGCACGATAAGGTAATGTGGTATAAGCAGTTCAGAACAAACAAACAAACAAACACAAATAAGCTAAATACAATGCAAGTCGACAGTTGAGTAATTTCTGTCGAATAAAAGTTTTTGCTAATACCGTAAACTGTCGCTTATAAGTCCTGGGCTTATGCAACTTCGTAAGGGATTTTGGATGAGCTCATAAAATGAGGGCTTATATCCGGGGGAAAAGGGCTTATAAACGGAATAAAAAACCGTTTCAAAATGAGCTACAGCAGTGTTGATCGAAGTACCTTTTTTATTTTATTATGGTTTTTAATGAAGCTTTAAAGCATCATAATATATCGAATTCCTTTCATTTTAAACTAGAGGGGAGCTTATAATCGGAAGTAATATATGTTTACAGGTGGATGGCACTAAAACTGGAGGGGCTTATAACCGGAGGGGCTTATAAGCGGGAGGGCTTATAAGCGGGGGGAGGGGGGGAAGGGGCTTATAAGCTGAGGGGCTTGTAAGCTAGCTGGAGGGCTTATTTACATTATTGTGCTTGTCACTTCAAACCATTCTGTTTTGAAGTAGAATGGACGTGCAAAGTAATACAATGATTAACGTTGTGTCATTCAAATGGTTAACGTTTTAACAATTTACGCTGCGCTGCAAAAAATGGCGATCTAAACCACAGCATTTTCGTTTAAGATTTAAAATATGTCAAATGTGAGACACACTGAGATAAGATCTGAGATCGAGAAGTTACAGTCACAGAATTTATAATGTGATTCAGTAATTTTGTGGATTTTTTTTTCTCGCCATACCTTTATCGTGTAGAAGTGCAGCGACTTTTGTATTGCTGTCTTTGTAATTTTACTATTGATTTTTGTCGATTGTTTGTTTATTTTTCTCATGATCATGTTTGCAGAAATCTGGCGCGTTTGTGTACGGAACTATCAGCTTCACAGACAAATTGTCCAGTGGTGTAATCATTGCCATCATTCAGGAGATGAACCCACGAACTAACATGACGTACGTGCTGGCTTTCTTTTGCTATTTTGTAGAATAAACTATTTCCAAATTACCTTTAGCCTCTTCCTCAAGGTGAGTCTTGGTGCCCGTCTTTCATATGAAAATGAGATTTTATTCACATGCAAATTAAACTCATTTTCATGTAAATGGTAGTGTACCAGGCCTCGCCTTGATAAAGGGGCTTAATGCAACTCGAAAATGGACTATTATGGGATCAGAAAAGCCCAATAGCTAGCGCTGTTATTGTAGTTATCGCCGGTTTGACATATAAACAAGGCGATAGGGTCAATGCTGCTTTGTATCGACGCTTTCGCCTCGTTAATATGTCTTTTAAAACGGAAGGATATTTGACCGCGGGCTCAACTGCAAGAACAACTATTTGGTCTTTAGCATAATTACAAATGGAACGCTTTCGAAACTAATTTCGTTTTTTCCATTTTTCAATTTCCGCCGAAAAAAAATTTTTTTCTCATCTTTGGAAGTGTGCAAATAATTGCATTAAGTTTTATTCTGGTCAGGCAAAAATTAAGACATACTGTAATAAGAAATTTAAATTCGTTTGGTGCTTTGCATTTTTTGTAGTTTCTGGAATAAGTAACCTTACCGAAATGAAGAGTTGCAAAAGATTTTCGAACTCCGCTTTAACACAGAACCCTCCGGCCAAGTATATAAGGTATATGAAGATAACTATTGTCTTCACGTTGTAAATCCATGAAAATCAATTTTCAAGGTGAGGCGGAATCCCTCCTATATAAAAAAGACAAGGTGATCGTGAGAAATGTTGGAAAGAACCCCTAAGAGGTATCAAGACCTTATTTTGTGGGTGTGGCTTTAATTTTTTTTTCAGCCCTAAAAGTTACGACGAGCACCTCCGTCCTTTTCACAGGGAAGTCCCTCCCCCTCGAGGGGGAGGGGAGGGACGGACGATACGGCACGTTGGCCAATGGCCTGACTTCTGTCGTCAGCATCTTTTGGGGTCGTGATGTTTTTAGTTAAATTTGTTCAATTTTTCATTGAATCACGGGACGAAAGCCAACGAAGTCAGTTTGTTGGGTTCAAATATGTGACTGAAATCTAATATGATTATTCTTAAATATGTTATGACGTCATTAGCAATGGTGGCACTGTTTTCATTTTATCAACTGTACTTTTTGTCACCTTCTCAATCTCCGTTAGCACTGTTTGTCCGTCATGTGACGAATTTGTCAGGAACGTTCAGAGCTTTGCCCCAGGGATGGCTGCGTTGGTTGCCTTGGTTTCCATTCTTCTGTTTTTTGATTCAATCTTCGTTTGCAAAAGAAAAGGTAGGTGTGTAATTTTTCAATGAGCTGATTAATACTACTTTATAATCGGAGCGCGAAAACGCAACAAAGATATCTAAATATTCACAGTTGAGGCTGGTAAGTTTTTTGTCATCACCTATTCAGAATACGGAACAGTTCAGAGGCTAGTCAGCTCGAGGTTTCTTAGTTGGCGAGGGCTGGGGTAATTTTGTGGTAATGACGTTAACACACGCTTTTGGCAGCTCGTACTTTGGGAGTGTGCAATTCTAGGAGACGGTTAAAATTCAGGCTACCACGCAGAGTTCTACCTCAAACTTTGACTTCTACGTATTTTTGCTTTGCAATTGAATCCTGTTCGACTCGGAAGTCATTTTAATACTAAGTAGATTATATTTTCCTTTCTTAAATGGCTCAGTGTGTCCCACAAGGACTGGGAACTACCGAATTCACGAATTTGATTGGCTGAAATCGATATTTGACCGCGATCTAGATTTTCTACATCTAAACCGGTTACATTTTGCGGTGAAAAAGTTACAAACTAAAATACAAAAAATTGACTTTTTTTTTTTTTTTTTTTAAAGGGCAAAAAAGCCTGATGAGAAAAATGTAAAGAGGATGAGCAAACTATGGCAGGTTTAAGCGTTCAGCTCATCGCCGTTCGCAAGCAAATTTCAGCTAGTACAAACCAGTTTATTTTTTTATTTTTTTTTGATTTTTATATGATAAACATCTTCAGTAACCGAGCTTAGTCGGTCTGTATTGAAGAATCTTGACCTTGGTCGTGAATGCGGACCTCACTGCGTTCGGTCTGTACTCACGACCTCAGTCAAGATTCTCCCATACAGACCTCCTGCTTGGTTAATAAGAACTAAATTATAGGGAAATCCCATGAGAAACAAGATGCAATTCTTTTTCTTACGATGAGACCTGACAACGTTGCAAACATTTAGAAAACCTGTATATGATTGGGAAGATGACGTTTATTAGGAAATGCATTAACATTTTACTTCAGAATTTCGCAGTTATCTAGATCTATTCAACATGTCTCTCTGTATAACTTCTTCGCCCGGCTGAATCTGCTACAAATGCGTTCAGTTCCAAACAAAAATGTGAAAAATTAGCCTCAGTGGTTCACGTTCTCCACAAAACTTGGAAAATTTTCCTTTTCAAGTTGTGGATTTGCAATGGAGGTTACGTAATTTACCAAGGTGCATAATGCACTTGAAGATCCAATGTTCTGCTCATTAAGCCTTTTGTTGGAAAACATTTTCGGAAAAGTTGCCGTTTTTTTCCGAAAGCTCCCTAGGGCCTGGTTCACGCTAGAGACATAATGGCATAACAACATAATCGCTTTATATGTCGGTAATGTCAACATCGGCATAAAAGCATAAGGAAAAGGTCAGATTTTTTTCCTTATTACGTTATGTTCATGCTGTTATATTGCTATTATGTCATTATGTCAGGGTGTTCACACTGCAAACATAACGGAATAACGTCCTTCTGATGTCGTGATGTTTACGTCGTTATGTCGCCTGTGTAACCTTAGCCTTACTTTCAATTGAAAACGTCGCACTGAAAATCCTGAATCCCAGCAATAAACACCTACATGTATTTCCAGCGCCCTTATTGGGACTCCTTAGAACTGTGCAAAGCTTAGTTACGGTTTTTAGGAAATCTTTTTAAAATTGTCCTCCACCTTATGACTCCGTGCTTCTAATAGCTTTTTGTAATTATGACAATTCATTTTCCCGCCTAACTGATCGCACTACTTCTTTTAAATAGTGGACAAAGTTGACGCGGCAGTACAAACGCACTGTGAAGAGGTTTTAGAACAACAAGGCAGCAGCGACATTACAAAATGGTGTGAAGAAGTGGAAGAAAAAGTTAATGAAAAGTCTTTGGATTGTGAAAAAGGGAATGCTTACGCCGGTATTCCTCGAGCAATGGATAATTACGTGGCCTCTAGGCTGGCCACTCCATTTCTGCCTTCCCCACTTTTGGATCGACGAACAATACTGTGAAGCACTGAAGCAACTTTTTGTCATACCAATTCCATGGTGGTTTCTTTCTAGTTTTATAAAGTTAAACGTCAACATAATTGCAAAGTTTCGCCGCGTAAATTTCATATATACAGTCGGATCTCCACTATAACGGACGTCTCTCTTATAGGAGTACAACTACTTTTAAGCCTGGTCGACACGGGTAATTTGTATGTGGATATTTTTACGTAACAATTTTTATTTGCTCGTGTAGACGAGGAAAATTAACCAATTTTCATGCGATAAATAGTTTGCCGAAAAGCTAGCGTGTTAGTTTTTATGTGACAAATTAAAGTTGTCACATACGAAAAATTGCTTATGTAGACGATTCGTCACATAAAACGTGGCAAATATCTTCGTCAGTGCCATACAAAGCACCCGCTTTGTTTCTGCGTATCTGTGCTGTCCAAAGTCATTACTGGCGCACTAAACTTTAAACTCTTGACAAAGCTTGAGAAATATTTGCACTGCCATCTACACGATTAAGTATTTGTCGCTTAAAAATGTCCTCATAAAAATTGCTCGTTTAGACCAGGCTTTCGAAGAAAAATAATCATTGTCAAGTCGTGCTAGCCACATGCAAACACTATGTTTAGTTTAATCTCCCATCAGTGAGCACACAAACCTGCCCTGGTCTTGAAGCGTATAAAGAAGTGAAAATGATAACTTAACGTAGAGTTTCGTAGAGAACCACAGATTACCGATGTTTTACCTCTAGGTATCTGACCAGATTAGAAAAGAATAACAGCTTGGAGGAAGGAAAACCAATACTTTTAAGAGTCCTTTTAAACCGAGAACGTCTCCAAAAAATGCGAGAAAGATACACTGTTAACATTTATAAACCATACCAAACACCAAACATAAAATAGAATCAAGGGAGAGAAGTTGACTTGTAATTTACACACTAGTGCATGCAAAGGGAAGAAATTATTGTAAAAACTGAAACTTGATATTTAAATGGGGGTACGTGGATTTGGGAAGTGATGCTTTTAAATTGTGCAAATTCCATAATACGAAAAAAATTGTAGTAGTTTTCTTTGGAAGGTAAATAAACTAAGAGAAAAAGAAATGTGTTGAAATTAAATTACCAATCAATGCTATCATATGTCTGATTGATAATGGAAATAATGCAAAACAATAAAAAATCTGAAATCTGATCTGGTTTGACGAAATGCAGACAACTCAAAACTCTCAAGTACGTTTCAAGTCTCCTGACCTCGCCCCTTGCTCCCCCTTTCTGTGTCAGGTGGAGATTTACAGAGCTTTGTAAGATTGTGTCTCTTGAGCTAGATCAGTCACTTTTTTGATGGAAAGCTTTTTCAGTTACGGAAGTATGAAATACGTCTAGGCATGTCTGCTTTCAAGAGAAAGTTTCGCAAAAACTGGACAACTGAGTATGAGATAGAGCTGATATGGTAACAGAGGTAAACTTTGAGAGGAAAGGAGATAAAGAAAACCGTCACTTTCCCAGATCCATTCAAAATTTATGATCGCACAATTACAAATACAGAGTTAAAACTGGCCTCGTTTACCAACCGCTGTTCTAAGATAAAACTCTATTAAACGAGACAGTACAACGAGCCTTCAATTTATGCGTCCCTTGGATGAAATTTTGCTTCAGAATTTTTACGTTGAACTTGAAAGTCTGTTTGACATTCTGAAAGTTACCGTAACTTGTGAATACGTTTGGCTTTCTAGACCACGATACAAGTTGTCTGATGACGTCACTCTTTGACCATGTGACGTAAAATTAAACACTGTCGTATTAAAATTAAAAGCAAACCAAATGAAAATTTCTGATTAAGAAACATTTCTGAAAAACAACAAAATTCACGAAAGAAAAGATCCATTTTCTCAGTTTTAATGGCATAGCAGCAATTTACAAGTTTTATTTAGAAGTGAAGGGAATAGTAATTGCATAAGCCAAGCGAAACCAGGGTTTCTTGATGTTGGATATCGTTATTCTGTGTTGTCCTGTTTTCAAACTCTAAAGAAGTCACAAATATTCAGCAATTTTCAAATTATCTGAAAGAAAAGAAGATTTCATTAAGTTGAGAAGCTGTCTACGGTAGCTTACCGAGTTTACTCTAAAGTAATTATTCGTTAGCTTCTAAAGCTACTTTCTGAAAGCTAAAATTGGTATCCGAGCATATTTTCGCGCCACATGGAGGTTATTTTTGTGGTTTTTGGAAGGGTAGCAACTCTCGTAAGATTGTAATTCCGTCTGTCGCCGTAGTGTAACAGCTGTTATTGTTTTGAGGCTAGGGGCATTGTTTCTTTTGTTTGTTATACTGTCCTCCTAAATCATATTGAGCCGTTCATGTGAGACCTTGCGAGAGCTGCTTCCTGACCAACAGTTTTGATTAATTCTAAAAAAGATAAATAATCTGTGGACGTACTTTCAAAAACATATAGACCAATACACAAACCAGGTTGTGACTTGAGCATTTTTGAACCTTAACTTCCTCCGAAGGTAATAGACAGAACGTTGCACTAAACCGAAATGAGATGGGTCGGTTTAAATTATCTTATGCAGAGGTCTAACTTTTGAGCAACGAGAGGTAACGAGATTTTTGGTCTAGAACTTGGTTTAATCTTTAGTCTCCTCCACTCTTTCGTTTTTCTCTACATCTGTTTTCTGCTACAGCAACTTTACAACTGGGTACTGGCTTTTATGCCAGCTTTAGCTACACCCGAGATTCAAGCCAAGGGTAAATCAGGTGGTACAAGACAAAGTAATCGGACGTAAATCCTAAACGAACGCAGCTGACTTGATAAGGCAAGCAAAGATTAACCAATTGAAAACTGGAAAAAGGAATAATCTTTAACGACAGCTAACCTTAGATCTACCTAGGGGAGTTAATATCCAAAGTCGCAAGAACGACACACACATGTCAACTGGTGAACTTCCGATCCAAAAGTTCTAGAGCGTGACGTTTTCATGGCCAAAGCAAACGGAAGAGGCTTTCAAGAATTGAGAATTCCACATATGTGAGTTAACCTTGGCTTGCCAAAACTAAATTTTCTCAAACACACATTATCTAAATACACTTATTACACCATACACTTAGTCCAATTTGGCAACTGATTGCACCCGATATTCTTTTTCAATAGAATTTCAACAATAAATAGACATTATAATACCACTGATAATTCCGCTGTTTGATCGGAATCAGTAAGAGTCGGGTCCTTGCTTGAGCAAGATTAATTTGTTTATTTTCTTGTTAAATTGTTTTTCACAAACCTCTTATAGAACACGGTTATCGTCCAGGCTTGAGAAAGTTCTTTTTCGTCTGCCGCCTGGCCAGCGGCACAAATTGGTAGAGCTGTTTTCTTGATCCGCACAATTATCTTGGTATAATTTTGTCAATTTAGACCGGATCTGGTGATAAACAGTTTTCAGTGATCAAATTAAAAAAGGTATCTAGAATTGTTTTTTGTTGTTCTTTTGGTGACGTAAGTTGGTAATGGAATAAATCTTTGACCAATATTCTGTTGGAATTCGTTTTGACATGTCTAGGCTCAAACTGTACCAGTACATACTTTTGCACCTAGGGCAAGAGAGGCGTTCACATGCAACTGTACGCTAACAATCGAATGATACTATAATATTATTATAAACTCTTTGTAGAATCATCTTGCGAGACCTTGTCGCTCATAAAAGAAAAAAAAACATGGCAACGACAGGAACTGTACCTACCTGCCTACCTACCTACCTACCTACCTACCTACCTACCTACCTACCTACCTAACTACCTACCTACCTACCTACCTACCTACCTACCTACCTACCTACCTACCTACCTACCTACCTACCTACCGCATTATGAATGGCATCAGCAAATTTACTGAATAACACTGGGAGACAAGTGTTGCCATTCTTAAAATTTCGAACCTTCATAAAATGTCGCACGTAAACATCAATGTTCTCAAATTTGTCTGGTTTACCGTTTATAACATGCTTGTTTCATTTGTGGCATGCCTCCCATTTCAAGACCATTCTTAGGATTAACAAGCTCCGAGAGAGTTTAGTGTTGCTCCTTTATTTATTTATTTATTTAGTTAGTTAGTTAGTTAGTTAGTTAGTTAGTTAGTTAGTTAGTTATTTACTCATATAAACCATATAGGTACGTGCAGCTCCAAGGTGTAATTTTAGCATGTAATTGGTAATTCAGCTCTTATATTGTGAGAAGTCAATCAATCAATCAATCAATCAACACTTTATTTACACAAGTTGCGCATAAGAGCTAAAAGTAAGCTCGATCAAGATACGAACGTGTATGCAACTGAAGATAAAAATAATAATATATAACTAAGTTACATCAGTGTTACAAAAGCTACACAGTTAAAAATCTATAGTATAAAATATACCTACATGAAGTAGGAACATTTAGTTCGTTAACAATTTCACTTGAATTAATCGACTTACCGATCGTTTCCGACCAAGACCTCCAGGATGAGAACAAAACAAGTCATTAGTATCGCATTCCTGGTCGTTTGTGTCAGAGCTCGGTACAGCATTCACCTTCTCTTTATGACCAGTTTCACGAGCGGCCTTCTTGACCATAAATTTCTTTTTTCCTGGAGGTGAGTATTGGCATAAAGGATAATTCCAACACGGCAGATCAAGATGACGTGTCAGAGGATTCCCTAAGCCACTTCGGCGCGCAGGAGATTCTTTTAATGATGGAACAACAATATTGAGCTCTCTTTTGCCAATGCCGAGGAAGAGATTACAAATTGTCTTTTCGTTTTCCGGTACATCGTCGCATTCGCCATTTTCTCGTTTAGCTGCTTGACTGGAGCGGTCCACTCGATATCGATACTTCAACCAACATTCTTCCTCGTCTTGACATTTCATAGGAATTTCCTCTCCCAGTCCACCTTCTTCGACGCGCTCCACCTTGTCCAAACCTGGCAAGTTCTTGGGACACGCTGAAAGAAAAGGCATGCGACAAAAGTTCGGCATTTTACAAGAAATAAATAGTCGGGATTGATCTACTGTTTTTTCGAGAAATGTTTGTTTCTCAAAATTACAAAAAGACTAAACGCATCACTCGGTCAACGCCGTGAATTTTTGTCTAAAACTAAATGAAAATAAACTCGGTGCACTTGTATTACAGATATTACGGCACTCATGCACACTAAAAAACCAGACTACAATAACCTTCGTATCATTTATAAATTGAGATTCAAAACCGTCGCTATCGACATCAAGTCGTTGTGTTCCGTCGATGTTTTCTTTTTCCTATTTAGAAAAGATTGACCAGCTCATTTGTCATATTATAACGGTTTGTACGTCAATATCTCACCTGATTGGAGAAAAAACAAGAACAGGCACGCGAATAGCTTACTGGAACAACACTGAAACTTCCACATCGCTGTGGAAATAAAATTAAAACATAATTGTAGAATGTTAAACGCATTGAGGAGTTACTCCAGGGGCATTCAAGATTTCTGTTATTTAAATACGTTTTGGCTTTGATTAATTTAAAATGTGAAATTCGAAATGACACAATTCCCCCACCAAAAAAGAGTCTTAATTTGGGTTCGCTACAGATACAATACCGTGCTTTAAATCGCGCCCAAATTTGCTCCTTCATGTTTACAATAACTATAAGGAATGCAACAATGTGAAATATAATACAAAATGATACAAATACAATACAGTGGAACCTGGCTGAAACGGTCACCAACAAGCCACAAATTTAAAAATCCGGCCGTATTGTGTATCGTGGCCGCATTAAAGGGGTCCTTTAAATAAGAAAATGACTGACTGAGCTTTTGTTTGGGCCAAAATAAAGTGGCCGTAATAACGAGGTGGCCGTATTAACGGGGTGGCCATAAGGCGGTGTTCTACTGTATAACGTTGTTTATTATACAGACTCCTGTGTTTTAGTGGAAAATATACGAAACTACATCCGGGACCTGAGTGGCGTATTTTCTATATCCTTATTAGTAAGAATGTTGATGACGTCATTTACCGCTTTTTCATGGTTGTTTGCGCAAACAGTCAGTTTGACTATGTAATAAAAAGAGCATTACACGTTGGCTCGGAGATATGAATTTTAATTTCTTTTAGAAAACAGCCATAAGAAAATACGCGAGCTGATTGGTTAAAAACCGTGTTTCTATTAGGCAATTAGATTATGAGTTCGAGATCTTTATTTAAACAACAGAGTGTTTCTTTCGAGGAACTATCGGTTGATATCGAGGAAAAGGTTGTTGTTATTCATCGTGGTAGATGCAATAATAAAGTGTATTATCGTTTGTCTCACGATGTAGTCACTTGAGATGTAGATCGCGACGTTTCGACTGCTTACTGCTAGTCTTCTTCAGGCGATAAGGTCGACTGATTGCACGGTATCATTTATATCACAAAGGTCGGCTGTGATTGGTGCATTTCGATCCTCCTATTGTTCCATTATTCCGGCGAGTAGCTGTTCCCTCAGTGGTCCGCTGTTGTACCGTTCTCCTGTTGTTGTGTTTCTTGATCGTGGGTATCCATGCTTCAGGAATTTCAATTCCACTATCCCTGTTGATGTTGTTAGGGTGAAGTCTTATGTGAATAGCTTCCTTGACTCTACGTGTGTACCAGTGAGGATCTCGATCAATAAACTTGACCTCATTCCAGATAGGAAAGTGGCCGCTCTCGTGGGTGTGTTCAGAAACGGCGGAGGTCTGGGTTCGGGCGAGTCGTATATCCCTGTCGTGTTCTTTGATCCTCTCCTGCATAGATCTCCCTGTTTCCCCGATGTAGACTTTGCCGCACTCACAGGGAATCCTGTAGACTACACCATCTTGTTTAGCCGGGTTGACGGTGTCCTTTGGTCGCACTAAGTGTGACCGAAGTGTCGTGTCGGACTTAAAGACGGTACGAATGCCTTGTTGTTCTAGGCAGCGGCGGAGAGACTCCGAAACTCCTTGGACATAAGGTAAAACGGCGGTGGATTTAAATTCCGCGACAGGCTCTCTTCTTGGGGTTGTTCGTGCGTTTGTGATCTTCTGTACAAAAGAGGAGGGATATCCGTTAGAAACAAGTACAGATGACAGATGTTTCTTCTCTCCAGCGATTACTGATGGTTTGGTGACGAGACGTTTAGCCCGGTCGTACAGACACTTCACAATACCGCGCTTTACTGAACGAGGGTGGTGTGAATCATACGCTAAGTACTGATCAGTATGTGTTGGTTTCCTGTAGACACTGATGGTAAGGCGGCCATCAGGTTCTCTGTAAACTGACGTGTCGAGAAAGGCGATCTTGTTGTTGTTCTCGATCTCCATGGTGAAACGGATTGATGGTTGTTGACTGTTCAGGTGTTGCAGGAAGACGTCAACTCTATCCCCGCGGAAATTTGATGTTCTTAAAACAAATATTTGCCCGAGGAGTGAAGCTTCGAGGGCAAATATGCTAGTTTTAAGAACATCAAATTTCCAAGGGGCAACTATCAGACGGATAGTTCCGAGACATAAACACTCTATTGTCTTTATTGTTCACCACTAAATTTTCTTCCGCACGCCAGTTTAAAAATCATATTGAATTATTTTCAACTTTTTTAGACGAAAGCCGTGAAAGCCAAATGTAAAATTTAAAAAGGAAAATAAACAAAATCCACTTAATCCAATTTCAATTGTTTATTTTTTTATAAGCTCGCTTGTTTACAGTAAATTTTTCATCTGGGTATTTTCCTCGGACGGGCACTATGGGCTGATAGTGTCTCTCCGCGGATAAACACTACGCGTCAAGTGATCAATTTAAACAAATAAGAATCGGAGAAGATTTAGTGGTGAACTATCACGCATAGAAATCTCGAGCGAATAATCTAATTGTTTTAGTATAAATCTACTAATCGTTCAAAGCTTTCGCTAAGTCCTCTTCATAGACACTTGGAAAACGCCAAGAAGCGGCTGTCATGTTGTTAACAAGGGCACTCTGCTACGCTACTCACTATCTACCACAGAATAGATAGTGAGTAGCGTAGCCAATCAGAGAACGGCATTCGTAATAGAACGCTAGTAGATTTATACTAAAACGCGATAGAAACGCAGTACTAGCACGAGCTGTGGACGTACTGATGGCGCGAGCAAAGAGAATTCACATTTTGATAATCAAAGTTAACAAGTTGGTTTCCTTTTTTTTTGGTCGCGATGTTTTGTAAAAGAAATAGAAAACTCGAGTTTTAGTAGAATTCTACTAGTATACTAATGCAAATGCTGTAATCTGACTGGCTGAGCCATTGTACGCTATCAGCCATTAGTGTGCAGTGGCTGGAGGTCGTCTAGGAAATGGCGACATTTTTTTTTTCGTTTTTCCGAAGTTTTGAAGTAACATTTTGATGCGAATGGATAATTAAATTCCTGAGAAGTCAAAATGAAGGACATTTATGGTTTCTTGACATTTAAAACAGTTGAAATTATTGAAAAAGCAGATGCGCGCGCGCACACAACTTCAGTTTTAAATGACAATTCAATCCGAGCGACCTTTTTCAGGCGCAAAGCTTAATAATACGTCAAGAAATAATTGGAAACCGTTATTTGAAGTAAATTTTAGCAAGAATTCTACTAAAACAGTTAGGTTATTCGCTCTCGATTTCTATGAGCTGATAGTTGATTCGGCCTTCGGCCTCATCAACCATCACCTCATAGAAATCTCGAGCTCATATTCTAATTGTTAAATAGAAACACTCGTGAAAGTTTGGAAGACCTCGAAAAAGCTGTGGAAACACCCGCCTGTGGCTCGTGTTCCCACAGCATTTCTCGTTCTCCCAAACTTCCACTCGTGTTTCTATAACTCGATAGAAACGCGTACATGTTTTCTACTCCTTAATTGTTGAAAACAATGTTTTACTTCGTCTTGTCGAAGCCAATATGGTTGATGCCAAAGTATTAATTAATTCGAATTTCTAGAGTAGGAATGTCTTCATGAGGTAGGTAGGTATGACACTTCGCTGTGAGAATGTGTAAGCTCCTAAGAACGATAAAACATTTGTTGTTTTTTGTTTTCTTTTGTTTTAGGCCCAAAAATCTCGTAAACGACCTCTATCACAGCCTCTTATTCTCACCTCCCTGTTTACCCGTGGAAATCACTCTGATGCATGCCCTACATTCGTTTCATTATTTCAATACACTGTAAAAAGTTTTCTTCGATCCCTCATTTTTGGTTACTATTCTTTGTTATTTTCTGACAGCCTTTGTAGAAGAAATGAGGTTCGTTTTTCTACGGACATATTATTCATTAAATTTATAATACTTTCATGAGGAAGTAGGTATCTACCTTGACAGTTGATGTTTTACATGAGAAATACGATCATAGAAGTGTCACAAAATAACTTCAAGCCTTTTCACAGTAAAAAAAAGGTTAAAAGGGTTTAAGTTTAAAAGCCTTACGACGTAATTTTTGTTTGTATCGATGTATATTTTCAGAACGCAGATAAGTTAAATTACTATTGGGTCGAGATTGTACAATAAGAACTCATATCGCTTCATTTGATCTAAAAAAAAAATCCGCATTACTCTCCGAAATTGTCGGTAAAAAGTTAGTTTACTTCATGTATTGAAAACAAAGACAAACTTCGATTCCAAAGATTCAAGTTTCGTAATAACCGACTAAAACACCACCGAATCTACCAAATAAACTGTCATCCCAAGAAGGGCCAAAATTCTTGTGTTACGTACAAACATCTCAGTGAGAGGGCCACTGAATACATATACTTACCTCAAACAGTATGCTTTTCTTGCCGGCCTCGGACCTTGGCACTCTCAGTGTAAGACACGAATCGTGTGGTGGGCCATTAACTCGCTATTTATTCCATTTAGAGTCGTGTTGTCGGAAGCCGCTTTGAAAGATTGTGGCAAACACTTCCTCCAGAAACTATTAATTCACTGCTTCAAGTTCCTTTCAGTGGGCGGAGGGAGTAAACGACGTGAACATTTAAACGTTTATCCGGTCATTAATCACTCCAATGAACCATCGCCTTGAACTGATCATCTTATGTCGCATAGCGCTTGTAAGTTAAATGTTCGCGATAAAGATTTTTTTGTGATTTTTGCGTCTATAAGAGCAATTTGTTATGATGAAGCTTTCCCGCCTCGTTTTGCCGGATAATCTTTTAATTTTAAACTGCCACTGATGAAAGTGCAGCGCATAGAAAAACAACAATCCTTGTATTTTCCTTGAATCCGATCATTAACACTAAATTTAGTTTTTAGTATCTCCGAATTCTGAATAATAGCTTTGTAAAATGCAAACACTTCAGAAATTGTTCGTTCTTTTTCGAAAGGTTAGATTTTACCGCACAAAACAGAACACACTTTTTTACGTTTTTTAAGAATTTAGGCAACCAATGGAACCGTTAAGGGATGGTTACTGAAATGGTACCGGTGATGTATCCAATTTTGTCCCACCCGCAGATGCACTCAACAATATTACCTTATACTTGAAGTGTTCCGCATAAGTTAATTTATTCCGCCTGAAAATATAGCAAATTGAGTTTTACCTCTTAATTCCAAAGGGTGATAAGTGTCTCAAATCTCTTTGCAATTTCTATACACTGCCAAACAGATAGGTAGTGAGAAAAAAGAGATTCATCAACTTGGACGTAATGTCTTGATGCATAAACAAATTCTCATAATTCACTTTGAAAGAGAAGTGTGACTTTTAATAAGGAGAATTAATATTTCCACTTCAGTGTGAGACATCACTCAATTGGCGAGTGTCCCACCGAGCCAAATTTCCGGATTCACTGAGGGTTGAACTTTGAATGACTTTCTGTAGCATTTTATAAATCTAGCACCGTTATCAAATAGTAAAGTATACTAAAGTAGATGAAGTGAAAACCAGTCTAAGGAAAACAGCATAATTTTTTTCAACTTTAGCTTCGAGTTTGGTAAAATTAAAGACTTCATTAGTTACTATTTTTATTCTTAAATTTAGATAGTTTTTGAGCTGTTTGTTACTTTATAGTTGCACGTTTCGTCCGAGTCTTTCATGTAATACATTTGCGTCTAACAGGTACGTCCGTTCACCGTCAGCTAAGACAAAAATATGAAATAAACCTGTTTGTTAGAAATGTTGGCGCCTAATTAACTCCCTGGTGGAAAAAGGCTCTCTTGTTTGCACACGAGCTGTCGATATAACAACTGATGAATGAATGTCCATCGGAAACAACACGCTTTTACAATATGACTCATTTTGCTGAGTCTGTCATCTTGCGAAAAAAAACAAAAGAAACACTGGTTAGCGGAACTAAATAACGGTTTTCGTTTTTATATCAGTGTTTTTCTAACTTAAATGTTTCATTAAAATAGTTAAAAGGAGTATTTTCCAGCTAAAATGTATTTCACATATTAAATAATAATTAAATAGTTCTGAATTCCATTTTCCGAACTAAGCGTTCTGGTGTTATATGATTTTATTTTTCCCCAGCATTTAATTAAAACTTTGCTCAAGTGAAATGAAATTCAATAAATCAAAGTGTTTCCTTTGTGGCAAAGTAGGTGGTCAATTTTTTTATTATTTATTCTATATGGACTGGGATGTACACAATTTAGAATGTCG
The DNA here is from genome assembly GCF_042242905.1 of Orbicella faveolata. Classification (NCBI taxonomy): domain Eukaryota; kingdom Metazoa; phylum Cnidaria; class Anthozoa; order Scleractinia; family Merulinidae; genus Orbicella; species Orbicella faveolata. The sequence continues at coordinate 2,205,719 of NW_028301540.1, forward strand.
AACTGAATATGAATATCTATCAAAACAAAACAAAATAAGAAATTACTACAAAACATTATTTCAGTATTACTTTTTGCTTTATTGTGTTTCTCAGCACCGGATTCTCAACTAAAAGAAATTGTCCCAGAATTTCATGTAGCACCAAAAAAATATTTTTTCTTTTCCCTAAAAAGCTTTACTATCGGTTAAATTGATTGATCACTAAACCTTTTAAGACACCAGGTTAACAACTGAGCAATAACTAAGTGTTGACAAGAACAGAGACGACCGGAAAGCGCGTTTGAAGTTCACCGTGTGCTTAGAATTTTCTGGCGTGTATTGTTGTTGAAAATGTCCTTAAATGAGTCGGTCGTTGACGCAAATTGGACCAAAATAAAAATTTCTGGAATTTTGGGATTTTGAAGATTAGGGTAAGTCTATGCTTCCAAGTTCGTTTATTAAAGATAGATTAATAAGGGATTGGTTCTGCCTTGAGACGGCAAAAGCCGACGTTTCTCTCATTCAGTCTAAGAATGCAGTGCTGACTGAAGACGATGTCTCAAACTGTATTTTTAATTATATTTTTTGTACATTGTTAAGTGCACTGCACATATCCAACTATTGTTCCATTGTGAACAAGAGCACTTTCGCAAAATCTTTTACTTAAAGTGAAGTCTCGATTTTTTTTCCAGAAACGCTATATACATGCATATTCAAAGTGGACATATTTACCAGTTCTAAGAATGTACTGCCATATCTCAGAATGTTTTCTGAATTGCTTTTTTTTTCGTACATTGTAAGGGGTTTTGACCATATCGAGTTAGCTGTATGGTTAAAAAGTGCTTTCCTTGTTAAGCAAAAAATTGTGACATTGTCACTGTTTTTCGAAACTAATCGGGTTTCATTTTAGAAAAGGTGTTTGTGTCGAGTTCTCGAATTTTAAATGCACTATCCCAGATACCTAAAAATTTTGAAGATATTGTATTGAAAAACCCAGAAAGACATTATGACGATTGGAAGGAAACCAAAATTCTGCTTCCAGTGTTGTGATCGGTGACAGACATTCCCTAAGGTTTTTTTTTATTCGATCTGTTGTGTTCTGTGCTGAATTTTCGGTGGCTTCTGTCCACCTTCATCGGAGTTGCGATGTTTAAGGTTCTTTTCGTCTCGCGCTACAAGCCCGTTTGCTTTGTTTTACTGATTTTGTAAATCAACGGTAAGTAAGCGCGAGTGAGCGAGCAGCTTAATTGTTTGCTATACCGTTAGGGCCAATTTTTGTTTTATCTACTCTTGAGCATTCGCTAAATTAAAGTTTAAAAGCTGGTTTTGTTTCACAAGCAATTTTCGGCATTCTCAAAACTCAGTCAAGAAAAACCGAGGTTAAGTCCTGGTTTTGAATTCGTTAAGCACAACTTCGAAAATTCATTTGACACTTCCACGATTTCTATTATTGGATGCCGAGGGCAAAATATCGCATTATAAGGAAAAAGAGTTTTCTTCGATGCGAACTGCAATCCCCTTTGCAGAGACAACAAATCTTCAGCTTGAATGAAAGGAAATCAATAACGCCCGAAAGCGAATTCATTTAAATAATCTGGCGATCTAGTAGTCTGATCAATAACAGTCATGGAAAAGAAGAAGAAAATACTCTTTTAGTCATCGACATAGGCTACTTGAAGAAAGAATTCCAAATTCGACCTAAAAACGAATTTTCAGTTCATTTCCCTGTTATAAACAGTCACGTACGAGAGATAGAGCTGTTTAATTTAGGGCTTGAATAATTTGAACTTTGACAAAGGAAAACGAATTACAAACCCCCAAAACCGGTCGTGTTTTTCTCTAGAAAGCAATTAAGATCAAATTTTACCCCACGCAGAGAGATTTTACGTTCAGCACAAGTAACTTGTTTTCCCTAAAGCTATTCGGTGATAGTTGTGTTCAACCAATGAATGCCGTTTTCCAAGCTAAGATACCAGCGAGGACCTTTATTGTAAAAATAGTCAAAGACACGACCGAGGGCTAAATATATATTGAAACAAATCATTTTGAAGTCGGATACAACAACAGAAAATATACAGTTTCGCATAATAACTGAAGCCACTTATTTTAACAGCAAGCAAACAAAGTCAATCCACAAACTAGCTTAAGAATTGTAAATCAGTATTTTATAACTTTTGACAGCGTTTTGGATGAAGTTAGAATGCGCTTAGGTGCCACAGAATACATTATTATTAAACATGCAGCGACATCTTAATATAAATAACAATATAACATTAAGTTTTGATATGGAAAGGTCTGGAAGAAAAACTGTACCGATCAGTTCCTTGTTAAGTTGTTTAATTATCACGAAATCAGAAGGCTCGTACTAAATCTATGGTAAAAAATGACACAAGATTCGTGGTTTTTAACTCGAAAAGTGAAGTAGTCATTTCCGAGTTGTAGGCGTTAAGCACAAATTCACTCCTTCACTTCTTCCTTCGCTCCCTGTTAACTTTCTAGTAAATCCGCTGACGAGTGAATACTTGCGAGCCATGGTAGGCTTAAAGGAGTCCGTAGTACCGAAGTCATTTTGAAGTTGAACTGCGTTTAGTCAACCGTTGTTTCTGCAAATAGCTAGTTACCGAGTTTGTTGAGGTGGAGGTGACACGATTTATTCGCCAAGTGATTTATTTTAGTGGCAATGTTTGTAATTTCTAGATCTGTCTAGAAGTCCGACAGTAGTGTTATTTAATTAATGGGTGCAACGGACTAGCACATTTAACCGAACAAATTGTTCTTGTCATAATGATTTTGGACTACATAATTAGGAATAACATAAAATGATTATGATGACTTTTTTCCAAAAAATGAACATCTTCGTCGTTAAAAAACACAAACGACATTACCCGGGAGTGGACCCAATGACCAATGGATTAAAATTAATTCAGTTCATTGGACGCACCACCTTTCATTGTTCATTTTCCGAGTTCAGCAACTCAAAGAAATGTTGGTTATAGTTTTTGTAGTGTGATTCAGCATTACAAAAGGGATCCTCAAGGAGCACGGGTTGGGTGCATGTTTTTGGTAAAATAGTTCAATACAAACTCATTAGGAAGTGACGATGACTAATTATAATGGCTAAAATAAAAATGAAAATAGGTCACATCATGAAGGATCTTTTGTAAGAACCGTTATAAAGTTTCAAGAAAACTGAACCAAGGTTTGTGTTTTCTAGTTTGGTTCAGTCTTCTTATTACTTTAGTGCTAAGGTCATGTGCACAGTGAGGAAATATTTGCTGAATTAGTTCAATTTTGAGCTTCTATAAAATCCAACTGTACACGCCATTCTTCTTAATTACCGACAAATACACATAGAAGCAACTATATTATTATATTTAAGTCACAGATAAAGTACGATATTCACATGATTTCGATTTTATTTGTACTGCCAATTTCTCCATCCAAGTTTGAATCTTTACACATAAAGCAAAAAACAAAATCATATTATATGAAGTTCAATCCGAAACTCTTCCTATCATTTTCCCTCGTGCCTGCATTTTCTTCTTCAGAGCACGGAATTCCTCTGAGGTAAACTGTTTCTTGGTTCCGTCCTGCAATCGGAAGTGAACTGGAGTTAAACGGGAAATATTAAAACTATTAGGGAACTTAAGCAAACCACGACGGCAACAGCAACGAGAACGCCATAAAACAAAAGGTTTAATGAACAGAACAACGACTGTACACGTACGTTATAAATCTTTGTTTATTCCTTGGCCGTCCTGTGCAAAACAACAACGTGAAAAAACAAAGTCCTGCGTATTTTGGAGAACGTGAACGACGGAGACTAATTTTTGGTATTTTCATTTGGAATTCAACGCTGGCTTTACATATTTAGCTTGAGCAAGTTTTGAAACCGATAGATATATTGAACAGATCTAAGCATCTGCGAAATTCGACGGTAAAATATAAATTCTGTTTTCTCTAGGCGTCGTCCTTGGCGTCGCCGTCGTCATTGCTTAAGGTCCGTATTTTGTTTTTACAGCGAACGACAGAAATCTTATTTTTTTCAATTCAGTCTGTTGGTCTTAAATTTAGGCTTGGATGACTCCGCTTTTCGATCATGACTAAACTCATCTAATCTACATTATGTTCCTGCAGGCAGTGCACGAAAGAATGAACTATTCTGCTCTAAATTATGCTCAAAAGTAGAGCGCTATTCTGTTGTCTTTGCTCGATGAAATGTCCACTTTATTCACCGTCATAAGCCGAATTCAATTTTTTCCACTTTGTGATCTACAAGTAGATTACTTTGTGCTTTAGATAATTGTTGTATGGTAAATTAGACCTCTTTCAGAATAAATCCTTTTTCCTTCACGTTTGGCGGATATTTCCCCTCGTGTTTGACAATTCCAATTTAACTGGCGCGAAAGCGACCTGAAAACGAAATAAGTTCTAAAACTTTAGCGACCACGTCACCCCAAATCTGTTTGTGGAGAGACACTTTAACAACAAAGTGTTAAGTGATCTATTATAAGAAAAACCTAATCAAACTAGCTTGCTTGGTCCATATCGGAGAACATTAGTTATTCAGCATTTTTATGGACCTCGCCTGCGAGGAGGAGCAAATCCCTGCATGAACTTGCAAGAAATATGTTACATATACCTTTCCTTCATAGCGTTTCCTTTCCCTTCTTTTCATTTCACTAAGGAAGTAAGAAGAAAAAAAACATAAGGAACAGATTACTAATTTTTGTGAATTTAAGTTGAACGATGCCAAGTTTTGAATCTTAAGAGTTACCGCCTTAAGCATAACCGTGACGTTAATCCTCTTTGCTAGTTTGGAATTCTATCCCACTGTCACTCTTTCACGCCGTTGTCGGGCTCCATGAGGGGGATCTGAGTATCGCAAAACGCGTTACCTTTGAAGGTTGTCTAATATCCCCGCATAGAGTCCAGTCGTCTAAGGAAGGTATATATCGACTCAACTTTCCGTAAGTCTATTCGCGAGAGACAGTGTAAAATACCTATGGGTTATTGACCAAGTGTGAGGTGAAGATGGCTGGATATTGGCCAAGTTCTTTTTTTGCGTGTTTGTGGACCGAGACGTAGTCGAGGTCCATAAACTCGCAAAAAAGGAACGAGGCTTTCGGGAAAATTTTTCTTGCGGGACACAGCGGGTAGTCCCGAGCGGGCAAGATAGTTCCATCTTGCCCGCTCGGGTAGCCAATCACAGCGCAGGATTTGATCCATCTTTCCCGCTCACGGAACTAGCCATATAATAAAGCAAGTTTTTGTAAAGAAGGGTATGGTAATCGGCGACTCGACTCGAGTCGTCACGACTCGTCTCGCTAAAAGTCGATTCGACTTATCGGAAGTCTCGTGGCGAGAGACTAAGCGTAAAACACAGTTCGGTTATGAGAGGGTATAGTTAATGTCAGTGACTCGACTCGAGTGGAGTCAAGTCGTCACGACTCGTCTCGTTAAAAGTCGACTCGACCTATTGGAAGTCTAGTGGCAAGAGACTTAACGTAAAATACAGTGCGAGGGTGTAACGAGGGAGGGTAGTAAAAGTCCGCGACTCGACTCGAGTCGAGTCGATCGAGTCGTCATAACTCGTCTCGAATAAGTCACAAAAATTAATGGTTAGGTCCATGATCAATACCGCATCTCACGGTATACTTCATGTGTATACCACCATGGGTCAGATCTGCATTCCGTTTACTAAGATTGCATGTTATTTTTAGCCTGAGAGTAGCCTGTGTGTAGGAACACAGTCTAAACTTTGAAGCAATACGCGAATTACCCGGAACGTATTCTCGCTGACTCAGTGGTTTTCCATTCCTCTGATATCAGCATCATTTCATTCCATGAAATAAAGCAACAAACAACAGATCTAAGCTTCAGTTGTCTTGTTGTGTGTGACAATCTGTTTTAGGAAAACCTTTTGATAAAGGGTTGTAACTACTGAAGTCCCAAGAAACTAAATGGAACTATAACAAGTAAAATCTAGGGATCACAATGAGCCGATTAAAAACTATCATATCCTATCACTTGTTTGGTTTGGCAGTAAATTTTTTCGCACTAAATAAGTGACACGAGGCAGCCTAGGCCGGCGCCTTTGATTTTAGATTGATAGCCGGCCCAATCGATCTCAACATCAACATCATAACTTTCGTTTACGTTCCAGCACAGCGATTTAAAAGAATGTTTTTCCTTTGAAATTGCCTGAAGGATGGATGTTTGCAAAGGTAAAAATAGCTGATAACGCAAACAGCTCACTAAACTTGACGGAAACATATTGCGTATCACGTTAATTCCAATTGCAAAAATTAACCTTTTTCCTTCTCGATATCTCGTTTACCCGAACAAAGTACCCGCCACATCCCATTGATCTTCCCCAAAAATATCCTGCATCCCGTTAATGTTTTACCTAAATATCCCGAAAACCCCTAATGGGGCCTCATTACCTCAAAGTAAATTTATAAACTATATTCACAACTCCTGCAAACAAGCATTTTTGTTATTTGTAGCATGTGAAAATAGAACATTTAAAGTTTGTCTCAAAGCGTGTCATGCAAGACTGGTTGAGTATTTCACCCTGTTCCAGTGCAACATATATTACGCGGATTATATAGACATATTATAAGCCGAAGACGAGTACGATATTATTAGCTGGTTTAATATGCACATAAAACTATTACATCGCGAAATGTTGGGAAGAGTTTGTAGGTCTTGCGCCGAAGCAAGTAAATTATTACTGGCAATAAAAAATGACACTTTTATATAATTAAATGCTTCCTTCTTTGCAAATACAAAAGGAGTTTCTCAACGTCCACAGCAAGGAGCACTCCATGATATTCTCCAAGATATTCTAGAAAAGGCTTTTGGTGTTAAGTAAAGGATTAACTGTTTTTAACGGATAATAAGTCTATTGGTCAATCTTTAATGTGAGCACTTTGAGCAACACTTGAGAATTGCAGATCAACAGGCGCACAACAAAGATAAGAGAGGCATCGGCTAACTGGTCACGCAGAAATAGCTCGGATAATGGTAAAGCCTGAATACGAGCCAAGTGGCTCATCAGGCTGGTTTCCGTAGCACGAAGTGACTAGGAATATTTCTACTCCCCCTTGGATGCAATGCTAGTCCATCGCAGGGTTACCCCCAGCATTAAAATTCGTTGGGGGTAATCCCAAGAACACAATTATCACAGCGTCCCCGGCCAGGGCTCGAGTCCGGACCCCTCGAACCGGAGTAGAGCGCACTAACCATGAGGCCACCGCGCCTCCACAGCTCAGATAATTACAAGTTGATCAAAAATGGCAGAGCCGACATATGTGTAATCCCTTCACAGGACATAATTAACATATTAGTGAGCATTCAAATTCAATAATCCTGAACGTCTGCATATCAGTCGAACGGCTCAGAGAGGATGATCTTCTGATACTTAAGTCACAGCATTTATGTTTATATTCTATTGCATACAAACTGGTCGTTAAAATATCATCATCAATTAAATATTGAATCTTGGTGTTTTAAAATCAAAGTTTTTTTTTTTAGTATGGCTATCAGAGGCCACCTTTCCTTGTATACACGTCACACAATCCTCCTTGTTAAGAACAGGTAACGCACTCTCTTCTGGTTCTCTCAGGTCCTGTAAAACTCAGTAAAAAAAAAAATTACATATTTATTCCTCACCTGGAGTTTTGCTCTTTTTCCTTGTGAGTAGTTTCTGCTTTCTTTTCTAACTTGTTTTTAATCTCTCTTTTGTTGAGTGTTTGTCCTCCTACAAACACACTCGCCTTTACAGCTTTCCAATTCCTTTGTCCTTTGCGAATAAGTGGTCTCATTATAGCGTCGTGTTGATGGCGATTTTTCCTTATCGCTTTTATTGTATCTTTCTTTGGAAAATCTGTGGCGCGCTCGAGCAGATATTTGAAAAGTGGTATCTCGTTAAATCTCTCAACACGGAGTCTCAGCTTTGTCACCACAACTTTCCTCAGTAATTCCAGCGTTTCCGGGCTGCGCCGAGCTATAAGACGTTGAAAGCTCCCTTTATCAAGCTCATACACTTCTAAAGTTTCAACGCACTCTACGCTCGTGCAGTACTCTGGGATATCCAGAATCATTTCCACGTCTCCTATAACGTCATTTGGTCCAATAGTTGTGGCTTGTATTTCACGTTGACGGAGCCTGGTCTCCATGGCAACGAACCCATGCTCCAATCGCCGACGACGCTTTTCGATGACGGTCAAAGGCCGCACAAGATCTTCTATCGCGTTGAGCGCAATCTTTTCTTCCTCGTCGCCGAACTTTTTCTCTCGTCCTTTCGGATTCAAAGTTTCATACTGTTCTTTGCACTTTCGCGGATCAGACAACACCTTCGCTGCACCTTTCTCGATGAAATAAACCGAGTTACAAGGGTACCCTTGTTCCACCACACGATTTCCAAACTGAATTTTATGCATTTTAAGATTTTCAATCAACAGTGCCTTGAGCGCTGTTGGCCAAGAGCTAAACAGAGGGCAAGCTAGGGCAAAGTTAGACTTCTTCTTCCACTCAAGTTTGTACACATTGAAAGATTTCTTGTACAACTCCTCATTTATGATAATCAGTTCGGTTAGCTCATCAGCGATGACAGTGGCGTTTCTATCTTTTTTGTCGCTCATCAGAACCATTTCACCAAAGCTTCGGCCGCTCTTAAGAGCGCCCAGCTCTGTTCCAAAGTACGCTAGCCTCTCTTGGGTGCTACGAACCGCACCCATGTCGTGGTGGGGATGGTATTCGCTATGATGTTCATCTTCTTTTTTGGCATAAACTGACACCGATCCCTTGAGAATCACATAGAAACTTTCAAAAAAAGAAAAGGAGAAGAAAACATTTAAAATGTCCAGTTGAACTTGGAGGCCCAAATATCCCAGGGTTGCCTTTCTCATAAACGGACAGCAATGAGACCAGAAAATGTGACCACTTCAGTGACTAGCAACATTATAAATCATATATATGGCTGATGGAAAGAAGTGGAAGATGCTGTCGGCCACCTCAAGCAGTTCGTAAGAGAGTTATGCGTGTTTATAGTTGGCTGGGCCATGAATAAGTATTTCCGTTAACGGGTGATGTCTATTAGAGTTGCAACTCCATTATTTTGTATTAGAAAATGATCTGTAAGAAAGCGCTTGCTGGAAGTGACGTCAGTAATGAACACGACACGTCGGTAGCGACATCCCGGCCGTCAACGGTTAGTGATTTGTGTACTTGATAAAAATACCGAACGAAAATACCACTGAAAGAGTCAGTGATATCAAATTAGACTTCTCAAAGCTCGTTGCTCGTGTTCCGCCCAAGACCAGCGCTTTGGGTTTTCGAAGCGTCTGTGAAGAGGTTTTAGATCAAGTTTTGAACGACTAGTAGATTTACACTAAAACAATTAGATTATTCGCTCTCCATTTCTATGCGTGATACACGCGATAGAAATCTCGCAGTTTCACTGGACCAAAATGGGAAAATTCTAAGAAAAAGAAAATCTTAAGCAATTATCCGACTGTCTTACCAGTTGCCTTTTTCTCCTTGTCGTACGATCACGTGATCTTTCTTTATCTTGATAAACTCCACATGTTTTATTACGTAGACTAAATTATCTGTCAAAAAAGCAGCACGTTAAAAAAAATCGGATATCGAGCATATGGTGCGTTTGGTGGTTTGATTTCCATAACAAGGGGTTGCGAGAAACCTGTGCCCCGTGTGATAAAGACTGAAGCTGTGATAAAGTCTGAAGACTGCGAAAAAGTCCCGGCCAAACGATCGCAACATTTCAACGCAACATGTCGTTGGGCGCAACATGTTGCGCGCGTTTGGCCATCCTGTTGGGACTTTTTGCAACATGTTGAGTGATGTTCGCTCAAGTTTGAAAATGGTCAAATTTTTCATGCAGCGTTAGTGGATGTTGCATGATGTTCTACTTGTTTAGCCAGATTCGTGCAACATTGTAGCGCCCGGGCATGCGCACTAGCTCGATTTACAACACAGCATGTCGCAATTAACGAGTCGCAGCAGGGTGGCCAAATGCGCGCAACAAGTTGTGTCCAACAATGCTGCGATATGTTGCGTTTAAGTGTTGCGATGGCTTCGCCGGGGCTTAAGATTACCTAGGAAGAGAAAAAAGGCCGGAAATAACAGCAATGAAAAAATACAGTGCAATAGTCTTCTGACTAACGAGCGTAATGTATTTACCGTCTTCCAGATTTTTGAACAAAGGACTTTTGTGTCGAATCCAAGGAAGAATTCGTAATATATCGTCCTCGTTTCTTTGCTTTGGTGGTCTGCAGAGCAGCTCCTCCGAAAACTTCAGCGTTGCCTGAAAGGATGCGTCCGACATGACCACGAGACCAACGAGATAGCGATGTTATAGTCTGGAATATTGCCGTACCTACTCAACGTCATAAAGAGATCATTTTCGAAAATTTACGTCACGCGTCATGCGCGCGGCGTTCAACGATGTAACTATTAGTACCCCGCAAAAGAACAAATAAATAATGGAAAGAATATTTCGATCGCTGTCCAAGAATAAAGAAGCAATTAACTAGAAGTATAGAGAGCGGGTGCGTAATTTAACTGGGTTTATATTCAATAATTCAAAGGAATTTCTTTTGGCTCCTTGTTTTTTTTTTATCTCTCTCTCTCTCTTTTGGATCGAATTTAATGCGCTTGCCCAACACTGAACACGGTCGTCGGAAGTGTTCGAAAATCTTCTATCTATCTTTGGCTATCTTCAGAAGAATTCGGGTGAAATTTGACAACTTCGATGGGATGACCATGCGCTGGCAGTCTTCCAGTTTCACGTTTCGTCGTGCTAACTTGTGAAATCTTCGTTGTAATTTGCACTTGTATTACAACTTTGCTCGAGAAAGCCAATCAGAATTCAGTAATTTTTTGAGATGTGTTATTAAATGTGTAAGTCTTGTAAATTCTGATTAGAGGTTGTATACTGTTTTATTTATTTTCTGAAATAATTAAACGATTTTGTGTTGAATTCTGTAAATTTATGTCGGAAGGAAGATAGTAAATCTTATTTTTTTAATGACGTGGGCAATTTTCTAATTTGGCCACATTCGTGCCACAACAGTCTACTTATGACAATACCCTGGATGATTTCCTGTATTCTCATAACCTGTCTACTTGACAATTTATTGGGATTGTAAAGAGAATTTACATGTTGAATATGCCTGAAAATTAAATCATCTTAGAGGACTTGCACACCCGGAGAGAAAGCACGCGAACTAGAGAAGAACTGTTGACACCACAGCCGGAGAGAATTTAAATTTTGATTAAATTTAAATTAAACGAGTTATTTACCTTTCTTTTTTGTAGTGTTTATCTAAAGGAAAAGAAAACAAGGTTTTCCCTGTGTTTCCATCGAGTCAAAAGAAAACTTGAAAAGGCTGTGGAAAACACTGCGTCTGCCTGGAGTTTCCGCATCGATAATTTGTTATTCTCAAAAGTTCCACTCATTCGTGTTTCCAGCCATTTCAGATAATTTGCTCTCGATTTCTATGAGGTGATCGGTTGGCGAGGCCGAAGGCATTAGAAATCTACTAAAACTCAACATGAACACGGGAAAGGTTTTCTATTTCTTAAATAATATTGTTATGTATCAGTAGTACATTTGAAGACACGAATGTTTCATTTTCCTAATAAATTGTTGTCATACTAGCCGAATTAATATCTCATACTAGGTTTGAACGCAATTTTGATTTATTGTCTTTCATGATTTCATTTCGCTTTGAAAAACCATCTTTTCAAAGTGGAGCACATGTACATCGAAACTGTCTGTACTCCTGCTTTTCATGGAGGAAGTTGTAAATTGAAATCAACTTAGCCTGTTCATTAGTCTCGATAGTACATACATCAGTAAGGGGAATTTTTGTCTCCTTGTGAATTTTGTGTCATTGGCAGACGTGCTTCATTTTCTGATCAAGCTGCGAAAACATCAGCTCCGAATGACGATTGTTTGTCTCCATTACTGGGGTTTAAAAACTCAAATTTTTTCACGGAATGTACGGCTCAGCCAGCAGCTCATTCATACTTTTGCCAACCAGAACTTTAGCAATTTTTGAAAGTCAATATCTTATTCAATAATAAACCCCGAAAGCTAAGAGAGATTCAACGTCTTCTCAGCTAATTCTTCGCTAATCTTTTTATTTTGGCGGAAATACCTCTGACCATTAGATGCCTATTCCGCAGTCGTGGTTTTACTGTGACATCCTATGCAAATATGACGAAGCGAAATAGCTTGATAAAACTGTGCGAGAACGTTCATATCAATTTACCCTCGGAAAGGTGTTATGATAGTTTTTTTTTTCCCTGTGATTTGTATTTGTTATTCCTTACCTAACTTCTAAGTGAAATATTGAATAACCAGTTCTTCGATTTTGAGTCAATGTTTAATAGTGAATGATGTACGGCTTCTATCGGGTTTTTGAACAATAAAATCATAAGTAGAAGTGGGAAGAAGGCAGGTGTTCGGGAAGTACTCTTTGCCGTTTTGCTCAGAATACATGTAAAATTGTATTGGCCTCCTGATGGCTAGTCTGTGTTTTTTAATTTTAATTTTTTTTATTTGGAAGTATGTGAAGCCGCGGAAAAGTACAGTGAGTCAAATGTCAGTTGTGTTGTGTGACGTAACTCTTCCACTCCGGCCTGACTAATCTATCAATTACAAACAAGCTCATTAAAATAACAAACTTCGACAATCATTATCTTCTCAGATTACATTGTCCTTATTTCACTGTTATTTATAGCCACGCGTTTGAACCGTTTCAGAATGGAACCATTTGAACACGAGAAAGATGTTTCTTTCAAATCAAGAAAACGAAGGTCAGGCTCAAAGACATTCCTGATCATTTTGTCTGTCTTATCGCTTATTTTACTGGTGATTTCAATCGTATTTATCACGCTGTACGCCTTGGAAAAGGGCAAGAAGACATCTACACCTCAGATCCCGAGAGAACAGAAGTATTGTGGATCAAAAGCATGTTTTGATACGGCAAAAGGTAGGATGAAATGCTGAAAATTTATATTTAAAAGATGCTTCCTTCTTTAGAAATTTACTTCTGATTTATTCTTCCTAACAAAGGACAGATGAAAATGGTAATGAACGACTGACACTACTTCCATAACAATCCAATATCATTATCTTTTTGCGTGCGCGCCAAGTGCACACACTGGTAAAATTTATCACTTTCTGATCTTAAACGGAATTTCTTTGACGTTGTTTGTTTGGTTCTAGGCTTGTCCAACCTCGAAAATCTCGGCGTGTTTATAAATTAACTATATCGTACCATATTGTTGACTTTTCGTACAAAGAACGAACTTATTAAGCACTAATCAACCGCGTGCCCTACCGGAAGCAAAGACATGTGGGCCGGCCTCAAGCTGTTCTACATGTAATGTTTACAAAGTATAATGTTTACATGTCCCGCGGGATCCCACGCGGTTTATGGACATCATGTCTTACAGTCCCTTTCTGTGAGGAATTCATACACAGCGCCTGTTTTCCGCTCGCACTCACGGAAATAATTGAGGATTGCAAAGAAGGCTTTATAAATTAAATAGATTCTCCTTTTGCCCCGGTTATCAAGGGACCATCTGCATAATTTGTAGTACAAATTTTGTCGTCACCAAATTTTTCATTTCGGAAAACGTGAACGTACTAAAAACAACTTATAATCTGCGAATCACAAAAAGGGAGTCACGCAGTTATGGAAACCTTTTTTGCCACAGAGAGCATATTAATAACTTCCTTAAAACCTTTTTGGCAAGTATTTTCTAGAGTCTTTACCCTCCGGCCTGCGACAGTATCCTCCGACTGAAGGTATGTTTCTTCTCGCTGTTCTTGTCTTTCAGTGTCTTTGCCTCTTTCCCCTGACACACAGACTACTTGTTGATGTGTTGGATTTGCCTGCTTTCGTTTCGATTATTCAAACTGCTTTAGCTGGCAGTTTACACTGATATAAAGGGACTGGTTAAAGTTGAACAGATTCCACAACATCCCAAAATAATCAACCCTGTGACCTTTAGATTAACGAATCTGTCAGGTTTGACATATGACAAAACTTAGCCCTGTTCCGAGGCAGGACGACGGCGCCTATTGCACGGCTAGATCAGGAATAAAAATAACCATTTGCACTGGTGCAGCAGAGACGATGACAGAAAATTACCAGATATTTTCGGAAATAAAATTGAAAAATGTTAACCGCGAATGGGTCCTTAGTTTTTACTTACCACAAACCCCCGCGCGAGACTCCACTATTCCTCCTCCACGCGCACACTTTTACTTCTCCACACGTGACTTGCTCCATTCCTCTTCCACGCGTGGCTTCCACTGTACTGTTCTTTTCCTTTCCTCTTCTTCTTAACACGTGACTTACACTTTTCTTTCTTCACTGGTGACTTGCGTTATTCCTCTACCACGCGTGACTTTCTCCTTTCCATCTCATACGTGACTTACACTTTTCTTTCTTCACTGGTGATTGCGTTATTCCTCTGCCGCGCGTGACTTGCTCCTTTCCTTCTCCACACGTGACTTACATTTTTCTCTCTTCACTGGTGACTTGCCTTGTTCCTCTGCCACGCGTGATTGGCGCGTTTTTTTCTCCAATCATGACTTACGTTATTCCTCTACCGCGCGTGACTTACTCCTTTCCTTCTCCACACGTGACTTTAACTTTTCTCTCTCCACTGGTGACTTACGTTATTCCTCTGCCGCACGTGACTTGCTCCTTTCCTTCTCCACACGTGAATAACACTTTTATCTCTCCACTGGTAACTTGCGTTGTTCCTCTGCCACGCGTTACTTGCGCATTTCTTTCTCCGACAGTGACTTGCGTTATTCCTCTACCACGCGTGACTTGCGCGTTTCTTTCTCCAATAGTGACTTGCGTTATTCCTCTGCCGCGCGTGACTTGCGCGATTCTTTCTCGAATCGTGACTTTCGTTATTTTTTCTGCCGCGCGTGACTTGCATTATTCTTTCTCCACACGTGGTTTCCTGCTTTCCTCCGTTTTCATATGCACTTTACAAACGTTACATTCCCAAGGACTCGAATATCAAGAATATCTTATTCTTATTAGCAAACACTAGGATAAAAGGTGATCTTCGCTTTCGCTGCGATTTTAGATGTCAGCAGGAAAGGAAATGGTTGGAAATCTCCTGCAGAGAGGATGATCTAGATTATCTTGTCTTCAAACGGTGCATGCAATCCAAAGCTGTTTCTGTTTTTATGTCTAGAAGGCAACTCTTGTCTCTCATCCATACAAACATCTAAAAAACTGACATTTTTCCTGCTATAGCAAGCACCTCGTTCTTATTAAAATGTTAGCCCAAAAATTAAAAAAAAATTTAAATTGGATAGTATCCAAATTAACAAGGCAATACGACTACATCTTACATCGCACGAAACGTAACTCAGCACAACGCAACCCAACGAAACAAGACAAAATGAAATAAAACTGAAATAGCGATCTTTATTTATTGGATCAGTGTTTTTAACACAAAGACAACTGGAGTTAAGCAATCAAACGTCACCAACAAATATTCAAAAAAACGGGTTGATTTTAAATGCATTTCTTGTAATTTCTGAAGAACTCCATTAAGCATTTTCCAGGAGAGCATACGGGTGCAAGTTTATACACCTTCCCCACCCGAAAATGTACTGCGTGGTCCCTGATATGTGGATTGTACTGTTGCAAACAAGCTCTTGCTCTCTAATCACTCTGCAGTGAAACGAAAACAAAATAATTGCTAACTTACCGCAGACGTGTAGGAGGGGGCATCTTATTTCTTGATCAGGCATAGACGGCCGTAGAATAGCTAAAACAACTACAGCTGGGACCCCGCCTAATCGAGCTCGGTTATTTCGAAATCCCCGTTATTTCGAACTCGAAATAGCGAGGTTCAAATGTAATATAATAATAATAATCATGATAATAATAATAATAATAATAATAATGATAATAATAATAATAATAATAGTAATAACATTTATAATGCGCAAATTTCATAAAATGTTCAAATGTGCATGACAAGATTAAAAACGAAGGAAAAAGGCTAAAAAGCTAAAATTACAATTAAAAGTAAACTTACAATAATAAAAACAACTATGACAAAAATTTAATTAAACACAGATCTGACTGATTTATTCCTTTAGGCTCCTCGTGTTGTTTTCTCCTCAACTACCTTACATTAGTATAAATCTACTATCGTTCTATCACAAATGCCGTTCTCTTATTGGCTACGCTACTCACTATCTATTCTGTTGTAGATAGTAAGTAGCCTAGCAGCGTGCGGTTGTTGACAAAACGAGAGCCCCTTGCGTTTTCGAAGAGTCTTTGAAGAGGATTTGGATAAAGTTTTGAACGACTTGTAGATCTATACTCAAACGATTAAACTATTCGCTTTCGAGTTCTATGCGTGATAGTTGACTTGGGTTGCGCCCTCGTCAACCATCACGCGATAGAAATCGATAGCAAATAATCCATTAGTAAACTTACTTTTTGTTTAGTCTCAAGGTGTTCTATTTCCTCCTGCAGATACCTTTAAGCTGCTAAACCAGAGCGCTGACCCTTGTAGTGATTTTTACGAGTACGCCTGCGGTGGTTGGGAAGATGAGAATGCTTTGGAAACTGGGGAGACTTCCGTTACCGGTTTCTCGCTAGTCAGAGAAAAAAGCTACAACATTCTGAAGAATGCGCTGACAAATGCAAACACAAATTACTCAGATGTAAGAAATGAGTGTCTTACGCGTAGTTCATATTTGTGGGAGTTATGCTTTACTATAAGACCGGTTGTGCAAGAAAAAATGTGAGGTATTTGTGAAGCAACATCAAGGATCTATAACTTTTGATATGCATAGTTACTTTATACAGTCAGGTTAAAAATAGACTACTAAACAATTTCCCTTACTAATCTAATCAGAGGACAATTAATCCCTTAATTTTCTTCTTATCAGAGGACAATTTTGTAGATTACTGGTCAAACAAGCCTTCCAAACTCAAAGGCGAGGGTGCAACAGTCGTAAATCGAGCAATCGGTCATTTTTATTAATCTCTCGTTTAGTCGTTTTGGTAATATGTTTCGTAATCATTCGCTTTGTCTGCCATCAGAATGAAGCTGTTATAAAGACAGTGAAGTTTTTCAACGCCTGCAATGACACAGTGGCTGTTGAGGCTAGAGGAGATGATCCGCTAAGGAAGTTGATTGATGAAATGGGAGGATGGAATGTGACGGGTAACATGAAGTCTTTATCATCCATGGATATTACACAGAGGATCGGCAAAGTGTCAAGAGAATTATTTATCAAGCCATTTATAGACGTCAAAGTATTTATCGATCCTCATGATTCTAACAAACATATTTTGCAGGTCAGTTGCTCTGTATCTTTCTTCTTTACATGCTGGAAAACTGTGTTTGTTTACCATTTAGCCCAAAATTCCGTAGATGTAAATGGTAAGGCAATTTTGGCTCGAAAGACTGGGAAATTTCCGAAATAAACGGAACGTCTTGAAAGGTAGTCCAAAACTTCCAACCGAAATACCCCAGTGGAAAATGTTCCATCTTGGAACTATAATCAGGCCGATCTCGTGCTAGGCTCTCTTGGTAAATTGGGGATTGTTGAGTAAACCGTGAATGACCAATGCGAAAGGAGCTTACCATCAGGCATTTTTGCTTACCATTTGCACAAACCGTTGATGAACCGGTTTCTCCGTGTAAATGGTGAACAACGTTTCATTTCGTTAGACGCACTGAAACCGTAAATTAAAAAGATTAAATTAATAATCTCTGAGTGACTGATAGAATTCTTGCGTCCTCATTGATCGAGAGGTAAGGCCAAAAATAATTCCCTCCCAATTCCACTGACTTGACTTTGAAATTTTTATGACATTATTTGTTCTATAAAAGAGTAGAAATCAGCTCATGCCAAGAAACACTTGGCCAGTCCTGGTAACGTCGAGAACGTAGTGCAAATCATGCATGGTTGTTTGTGATTTGCTGATAGAGTACATATACATAAATACATAACTTTATTTCCAGTCGAATTTCAGTATAGCATGAGAGTGCTAATATCTCCGACAAAGAAACAATAAAATAAAGATACTTTATGCCGTCAATAAGTCTACGTTAATAATCCTCTCTGCGCGATAAATGCATATGTACAGAGGTAAATCAATTGCAAACCAAACGTATTTCACAGCCCATCTAAACTATGCTATTACTTCGTCACTTAAGTCATCAAGTTCTGTTTATCTTGCCTAATTTCGCTCTACTATGTTACTATCTCACCAAGTTTGGTCGATTATATTTCACTGTAGTTTGGACCAGGGGAACTTGGAATGGTCAAGTCATATTACTCAAAGAATACCTCGGACTATCAGGTGGTACGTACTCTTTAAAACTAAAAATAATTTTATTTATCTAGACCCTGCTAGTATTTACCAGCTTGTTGGCGAGGTGAAGTTTACAGCTTGTGGAAAAGAACTGCAGACGCTTATCGTCAATCTCGTTCTCAGAGTTTTTCCCTTGAGGATTGGAAGGCCGGACGGGAAACGCACTGGGAACGAAGTTGTTGTTGGTTGTCGTTATAAAACAGTAAGACTTGTAGCTGGAATTTTGCCCCGTTAGAGCGGTGACGGCCGGCCAGAACTCAGTTTACTTTAGATTTGTTACGAATTCATATTAATTCTCGCCCCAAGAAAATACTGAGATGGCTCTTCCCCGGATTGTCTTACACCAAAGGATATTTCTTCTTTGAAATGACGTGCCTTATAAATAACATCCTACTCCACATAAGAAAACGGCATCCCACGTTGGACAGTGGCTATCTTGCTGTTTCAGGTTCGAAACGCTTATATGACGTACATGAAGAAAGTCGCTAAGTATCTTGGAGGTGGTCCTGACTCTGACAAACAGATGATCAAAGTCTTTGAATTTGAAACCAAGTTGGCCAAGGTTAGCAAACAAATCACTGCAAAGCAGTTCCATTTATTTTCCAAGTTTTACTTATTTTAGTGCTTTACTTATAGCTACATATGGCTGTCTCACAAGTAATAATTTATAATCAACGGCAGCGGAGGAAACTAAAAGTATAATTAATAGACTGGAGTGTCATTTGGGCTCAATACTTCCCGAGAGGTACCGGTTTGGGTGTTTAGAGACCAGCGGACCCCACCCCTACCCTGCTACCACCCCTATCCCGGATAAACTGCACTACTGACAACTACTCCAATTCAAGCGGATCCCTATCCCTACTCAAACCCTAACTCTGTATTATTCCTCGTCTCAGACGGCCATCCCTCATTGATTCGCACCTTGATGTTCTCATAATCCGCACGAAATTTGCTCTCCATTCTAAAAACACAACCCCGAAGTAAAAACACCGAAATCTTGATTTTGACGGTTGAATTTGACGGTGGGCTGTAAATAACTTGTAAATGTGGCTAATCTAACACAGCGTTTCGTACCGGCCAAGGAATAGTTTTATGATTTGCAAACTCTTTAGCATCGTGCTGTTCTCTCTTTAAATGTCAGCGCAAAAAAACTGGTAAAAAATTCAAGCATGGCCGCGGTAAGTGACCTACCCTAGCATGAGTTTCTTCTAGTTACTTCGTAGTGAACTGATGCCCCGGGGAGGTACTCCCCAACGTCTTTGGTAGGGGTGTGCGATCTAAACCTTGAAACCCTTACCCTATTCCAGACCAAAATCAGTGATTTTCCATACTCACTTTTATACCTTAGCGAAAAATCGATATCCCATTTCAGGCCTCTAAATTTAGTACACGTACTCTATTTCAGACCAAAATGGTCAAAATTTATGCCAATTTTCAGACCAAAACGGCTTAAAAACCAGACCCTTTGGGGCCGCACATACCTACATATTTAACAATTATTCACCGAAGTGGAGGTAAATATCCATCACTTTCACCGACACTGAGGTGAAATATTGTTTTAGTATATACCACACAAGCTGAATAATTAGCTGACCAAAACGTTATTTTATGTGTCACAAGCGGTCGGAAATTTTAAAATCTCTCGCGCCGGCTGCTCGGAGGTGAATAGTACTTGCTAATCACCTCCGAGTTAACCAACCAGAGCGCGCGAAAAGCACTATTCACTTGTGTGGTATATACTAAAATAGAATATTCTCCGAGGACTGAGGCTCATTTGCTTTCTTTGTTTCTAACAAAAATAGCTGGAAAAAAACCCGGATGAAAGCTCCATCATAGAAACGCTAAAGAAAGAACTTCCTTCAGGAGTGGCGACCTTTGACCTGAGGACAACATTGCAAAGATTCAGCAGGGCTTCTAAAGTAGACGTAGGTTTACTAAGATAGAAATAGTTTATTTACGGTGTTTTTAAAAGATCGAAATGACCAGAAGGCCACTAATTTTTTTTGTACTAAGGAAAATGATCTTATGACGTGATTTTGTGACATAAATGTCAGCCAAAAGGGACCAATGTCACCACTATGGCTTAATTAATTTTAAATCGGAAAAATATACTGCTACAGTCGTCCTTGAAAAGATCGGCTACAGTTTTAATGCAAACCCTTCTTCGCAGCAAAAAGATGCAACTTCCTTTTTACCTGATTAACTGAATTTAGCCTCCTGAATTCTTCCTGACTAAAAGATGTTCCTATCTCATACGGAGAACTTTTTACAACATAACTTAGATATGCAAAGGAATAAGTGTAGTTTCTCAAAATTTCGACCTCAATTAACAGTCAAAGTTGGCTCACAGTTTGCTTTGAAAATATCATCAAGCCCCGGCCCAAATTAAAACGATCGCAACATTTCAACCTAACATATCGCAACATTTCGTTTATCGTTTTCGTAGATCCAGGCGCAATTGGTTAAATAATTATTAAGCCACGCACGAATTTTAAACAGAAGTCATTTTCAAAGAAGCATTGCGTATAAAGCATATTAAACTGAGATAAAACGTAGCAGCCGCCCCGTTCTTACCGCTTCCAGCTACTCATCGCCGCTTGCTCGCTAAAACATGAGCTAAAAAATAGTACTTGACGACTAAAATAAAAGTAAAGTGCAGTTAGGCTGGGTTAAGCCGAAACATGCGCGCGCGGTATGACAAAGGCTCAGTCAAACCTATTGACGTACCC
The DNA here is from genome assembly GCF_042242905.1 of Orbicella faveolata. Lineage (NCBI taxonomy): Eukaryota > Metazoa > Cnidaria > Anthozoa > Scleractinia > Merulinidae > Orbicella > Orbicella faveolata. Next base: position 2,226,846 of record NW_028301540.1, read on the forward strand.
CCAATTAGTTTGTCTTCGTTTTCCCAAGTAGGCTACTGTTGGGAAAAATTTGTCATCAGCGACAAGTTGCCGACTCAATCCGATTTGACCCGATTATAATTTCGCGAAACAGGACGGAAAAATCCCTACGGACAGACAACAAAAGGCTTATTGTCTTAAAAAATGTAAACCATAACAATAGGCAAAGTTTGATATGGGCCACCTTGTTGCGATGTGTTGCGACGTGTTGCGACGTGTTGCGACATGTTGGGTGTTGTTGGCCTCAGTAATCTGGAAGCGTTTCCGTTGAGTAGTTTATGTTTTTGCAGTTTCTTTTAACATAAAATTTCGATAATTCCGATCATATAGCAAAGGCCTTGCTCCTCTTGGTTGGAATCAGACGTGACTATTTTTACTGCCACTTTTCTTGACTGATTTCGTTGATATTTCCAGATGAAAGAGTGTTTAAACCGCTTTCTTTCGATAAATTTTGGCTGTGTTCTTTGACGGTAACTTTGTAAATGTAGAACAGCTTACGTTTTCAGACTTTTAACATTTAGCGCTTTTGGTATACAGAGCCCCTCTGAAAAACCACATATGTGACGTGGGCAAATATCTTGTGATTTCCCATAATATATATCTGGAAACGAGCATTGCAAACTCAGCTAAACTGTGGTTGGTTATCACTATGGAGCGTTTCTCACACACGTGGCTGATAGCCATGCAAATTGTTGACATAAGAAAAGAATTCAACTCCCACAGGATTGTCCCGACATGGCCGCCGTTTCACCGTTTTGGAACACCAATAGCGATCTTAAGCAAATGACGACGGCGACGCCGAGGACAACGCCTAGAAAAAAATGAATCTATGTTTTATCTTCGAATTTCGCAGTTGTCTAGATCTGTCCAGTGCGCCTATTGGTCTCAGAACTTGCTCAAGCTAAATATGTAACGCCAACATTCAATTTTAAATCAAAATGCCAAAAATTAGCCGCCGTTGTTCGCGTTATCCAAATACTCAGAGCTTAGTCATTGCACGATGTTGTTTTGCAGAGGAAATTTCTAAGAAATGCACAAAGATTTATGACGCACGTGCACAGCCATTGCCTTACTCATTAAAACGCGGAATGTTAGTTTTATGAAATTTGACTTGGATTCCACTACTAGTTTGCGGGAATGTTCTTGTTCAGTGTACCTGTTTCTAAAATGTTTAATTTTAACTACTTTTGATTCGCAGCTAAACAAACTCGTTGCCTTGGTAAATGCGGTTTTCGCCAAGCAAGGGCGTAAATTCAAGAAAGATGAGAAAGTCCTCGCATATCCCTCGCAGTATTACAGCCGGCTTTTCAATTTCTACGACAATATGACCAAGACGTAAGTGTTATGATGGTTTTTCCCTCATGCGAATGTACTTTTTCAAGCTTCGTTATAACCCTTCTAACTTCCACACTCCGGCAAGCGCGCGAAATATATAACGTGAGTGACAACATCAACGAAAACAAAATCACTGCTCCTTTTTAGTAGGATGTAACGATTACACTTGAAGAAGATCATTTGCAAACTAGAGTAAAATCGGAAAATAAATTAAATGGTACTTGATTTAACAGTGTGACAAGTGAAGTAGACTTCTCAAAGTTCATTGTTAAGTCGATTTGGGCAAGTACTGAAGTTACTGTACGTCGAGGCAAATGGAAATTGCAAAACGCTGAATCAATCAATCAATCAATCCTTAATTTATACACGTTGCACCTTAGAGTTTAGTAAGCTCGATCAAAATACAAACGTGTATTGAACAAATCTATAACAACAAAACCAAGGCAAAGGGGACAAATTGAAAGCAATAAAGGTTTCACATGTAAAATAAAACAGTTTTAAAATGAGTGTCGAGAATAATCAGGCAATTACTTCGGTTTTGGTTTTGGTTTTACTACGGTTTTGAGATTGGCTGAGTAGTCCAATTGGTAAGTTATTGGTTTGGCTTTAGTTTTTCGACTCTTCATTGAAAATCGCTCTAAAGCAATAGACTTTTTTCGCTTAAGCGGTTTGTTTTCCCATTACAGACCACGTAATACTCTCTATAGAATTGTTCTTTTATCCTTCTTAAAATTATATATTCATATTTATTCACACGATCATGTATGTTGTTGTTATTGTGGTTTTTTTGTTGTTGTTGTTGTTGTTTTTTCTTGAATATTTTTAACTCAGTTTCTCGGCATATTAGCATGACTGTATTGCTAGGTGCCTAATAAGCCTCGTCAACCCGAGTTGAAATGAAGTTACTGTCGCGTGGCAGGTCTCGTATTAAAGGTCTCACATGAATGGCTCAATAACCTTCAAAGGAACAGTAGAACAAACAACAGAAACAATGCACCTAGCCCCAAAACATCAATAGCTGCTTACAAGCAAAAGAATAGATTTTTGGCTTGGATGTTTTTTTTTTTTCCCCACTTCAGACCACGCGACATTTACTAGAGAATTGAGAATCCATTTAAAAATTATTCATACAAGCGGCTATCTGAAAATTTAAAAGCAAGAATTCTCAAGAGTGTTATCACATGCCCTGAAATGGGGCAACAAACCGCCCAGGCTAAAAAGGTCTGTCACAAGCTCACGAGAGCTGTTAAATTTCTGCCCGTTGCGTGTCACTGACCTCTTTAAGGTAGACAGATCGGTACAAATAAATGAAGGCACCTTTACTCCGCTACATCAATCGATGCATATGATGATTTCGTTTGTTGTGTCCTATTAGGAACCCCGTAGTTGTTGTCAACTATATTATGTGGATGGTGATCCACAACTTTATCAAAATCATGCCGCAGAAATACAGGGATGCCTACGACGAGTATGTAGTGACCGTTATTGGGAACAGGACAAGGCAACGTTGGGAAGAGTGTATCGACAGAATGCAGCCAGTCCTTGGCATGCCCCTTGGCTTGCTGTTTGTGGATAAGGCGTTTGACGAAGGAAGTAAAGAAAAGGTACGTAGTAAAGTAAGGAATTGAATTCAATCAAAAATTTAGACAGGAAGTAGTGTTAAGTCTTGACGTATTTTCAAATAGTCGTTGTGCCGGCAACACTTACGAGTTTGAATATTCAACGTAACAAGCTACTCGGTTGAATAACGCCGTACAGAAACCAGCTTATGCCCACCAATTACGGACAGATGTTTTTTTCCCTAGCTCATATATCTTGTCTGAGGTTAACTTCATTATAATTAAAGAGGACGCTTCGTTTTGTCAAGATGACGATCAAAATTTGTTCAGAAATGAGTCGGGGTATTTGCTGATAACTCTATTACCAATTATTACATGACTGAGAAAATTGTATGAAAGCTCCGCAAGCAAGTAAGGATTTACACTGCTCGTTATATTTGAAAATTCTTTCAAATTGCATTTGCCTAAAGGCTCGAGCTATTTTGAGAGAATTTCCAGATATAGTTGCAGTGTGAAACTTTGATTGTACTCCCATTCATAGGATCACACTACACGAACTATCTGATTTACAGTAGGCGATGTCCAAGGCCAAAGCCCGAGTTAACTAACATCACTCCATATTCCCCCATATGGAGCGCGATAATTGTGTTATTTTTATACGAACTGCCAACAAATTGCTTTTTTTACAGATAACACAGATGACTAGGCTGATTAGAGAAGAGTTTATCAAGACTGTAGACACACTGCCTTGGATGTCTGAAGAGACAAAAGCCAATGCAATAGAGAAGGTCAGCTGCTTGTGCGAGTGATAGATGCATTTAAGTTAAGCGATATTCCTTTGAAATTGAGGGACCCTTGAACGACCGTTACGTCAACTTTTGCCGCGCTGCAAGACAAAGAAAAAAAAAACAAACGACAAAGGACTGTAAGTTATAGAGTGCCAGATCCAGTGGATCCATGAGATGGACGGAGTATTTATAATTCACTTACGTTACAATACCACGTCACTTGCGAGTTTCGCTCTTTTTCTTCATACGTTTTTCTGTCGTAGGCTAACGCCATCACCGAGGATATAGGTTATCCAAGTTACATCAAGAACCCTTCAAAGCTAGCTGCCAAAGTCAAAGGAGTAAGTTGTGGGTGAAACCTAAAGGATTTGCAACTTTGTCTTAAAGTGTTGTAACCACTGTCTCCTAGGATCACATAACAGTAAGAGTGCAGTTACGAAAAGCGATACTGAGTTACACTGTCATTCCATTCGGTACGAAAAAAAACTGCTACAAATACACAACTCTCTAAATTTAGCGCTTTAATTACTTTGTTATTGTTAAATTTAGTTTATGTACATATTTAGTGCATTTTAATATTGTAATGCGCTTTTGATCATTATATGTTAAAAAGCGCAATCTAAATCAATAAATTATTTTTTTTCATTTCACAGCTGAACGTGGGGAATAATCTCTTTGAAAATGTAGTTAATGCCATGGCGTTTTCCGCTGACCTGTCGTACAGGTCCCTAGATAAACCTGTCGATAGAGACCAGTGAGTAACATGCTTCCTTTTGTTTGTTGTGCTGGTCCTGTTGGGGAAAGCTAAGTTTTGTGCTGTTGGTGAAAGCTAAGTTTTGTCCTGTTGGTGAAAGCTAAGTTTTGTCCTGTTGGTGAAAGCTAAGTTTTGTCCTGTTGGTAAACGCTACGTTTTGTCCTGTTGGTGAAAGCTGAGTCTTCGCCAATTTTTTTTTTTTTTTTTTTTTATACCAAAGAGCTTAAGAATGACTTTCTTAAAAACAAATGGAAAAAATTGCCTCCGTTTTGCTTAATTCTTAAATCAATCCAATACAAAATTTAGAAAAAATCGCCTATTCACAGCAAATGATTTTACTTTTTCAATAGCTGTTCTCAAATCTGCCTTATTTCAAAGCTACAATAGACAAATCAAGCACAGTAACATATAGCCTCTGCAGCTATTCGACACAGGCTCTAATTAGCACGGCACTCTTTGACGTTGAGACAATCCTACTGAATAAAATACCACAAATTAGGTATGGGAAGACTACAGGCTAATACAGGCCATCTTCAATCTAATATAGGCTCTAATTAGCACAGGAAACACAATAGTAAACTGATAAGGACAACTCGAATGTTACTTGATATACAGTAGGGCTACGAGGCAAATTAGAACGAGCACGAGCTCTCCTGCTCTATGTATTGCATTTTTAATATCAAGAGATCTCAGATATTTAGAAGATAGGAAATTTAAGCGCTAACTCTCTACTCTAATGTTTTTCTACGTTCTTAGATGGTTTCTAGGTCCTTCACAAGTGAATGGCTACTACTCACCGAGGCAAAATCGAATCGGTAAGTTTCACATCTATTAGGCTTTCTCTTGCTTGTGTAAAAAAAATATGTGCCTTGCTCTCAAGAACCAGGTCAGAGCTAGGGTTCGCTTACAGGTGGCTACCGCTGAAAACTTGTAACCAAATTATTGAGGAAAAAGACAATTTTTCTTTGCTTTGCCTGCTCATTTCTCTCTTATTTTCGAGTTTGACTTGTTTACGGTTCTCCTTTTCTACATGTACGTTTGGTTATTTGATACATGCATTTTACTTTAAACGTATATGAAGCATCTTTTCGTAGCTGCGCCAGCCCGCACCTCAACCCCCACCCACCCACCCACCCACTCTGGCCTCCTCGTCTACCACTGATGATGACCGTGCGGTCGAAAACATTTTGGGTTTTTAAAAATCTTAGTAACTTTTAGCATTTTATAAAACATTTAAAAAGCAACTATTATGACAACAATCTACCACCGACATATAATTATAAAAGGAACGACAAAGAGGAACGAGCAATCAAAGGAGAATTGGTTTAGTTAGGCGTATGTCGTCAGTAAAATCAAATTTAAGGGAAAAAAACAAACTTTTTGGTATTATGTTCAAACACTAACAAGGTATATGAATTACATTATTACAAGGGTACAGCTTTGATCGAACCGGCACTCGGCCGACGATCGTAACACATTTTGGTAAAACACACCAACACCCGTAATTGGTACTGCAAGGAGGGTTATAATTATCAGAATATAATACCTTTAAATACTATTATGTTTATTTCATATTTTTTAACTTTTTTTCTTTCTTAGTTTTTTTAGCGGCCATTTTGCAGCCACCGTTTTACAATCCACTCTATCCAAAGTAAGTATTACTGAGTGAGTAGTATTGCTTATTGTTGGTTGTTGTTAGAGATGTGTTCTGTTATGATTGGGGACAGATTGTTGAGTAGCTCTCTCGGTTGGGGTATGTAGAAAACAAGAATTGCTCATTTACACTTTTGCCCCATGGAACTATTCCAATCACGGGGAATTTAGCAGATACCTACGCCACTCGCGCGTCCATTACGCGCACTTTAACGGCTTTCTTCTGAAAGTTTCCCACAGTTTTTAAAACTTATGAAAAGCGCTAAAAACGTTTTTGCCCAAAAGAAGTCCTCGAAGACCATTTTTAATTTCGAAACTTGTTATAGATGCGATTAATTAGTAACCGGATCTCGTGCCTTACTATACAATTCAGGGAGTAACCGTGCTCGTAATTTCAAATCGGCCTCACTCTCCACGCTCGTCCGATTTTGAAATTACACGCCGGCACGATTTCTCTCTGAATTTTACTCCACTCGGTCCAGTTACTATTACTAATCAATATGGAGAGTACTTTACTTTTCACTCTCAGATATTTTAACTATGGCGGGATCGGTATGGTGATTGGGCATGAAATAACACATGGATTCGACAATGCTGGTAAGGATGAGAGAAAAACTAATTTTAAAATGAATGACAATGCTTCAACAGGTCAATTTTGAGTGAGTAGCAAAAATTATCTCCAATGATTTTTCTGGCGAAACAGGGCAGTATCGCGTGGTTTAATTAAGTTTCCAATGTATAAGGGCCGTTGGCCTAATCGGGGCCGTCGCGTTCATAGATTAGACACTTTATTTTAACTGGAGAGGTAAAAGCCTGTCAAATTATGGACTAGGGAGACATCTAGTGGTGATGCGAAATGTTTGCCGTCGCTTAGACGGCAAACATCTTGCCTTATTACCGCATAATCGACAGAAACCTCAAGTTAATAAACCAGTAAGGTCAAAAACATAGAACGATAACAACAAAACAATGAGGAAACAGGGTGGTAAAGATAGGACAGTCTCCTATGACTTAGCTCCAAGGGACTGAGTCGAACTCATGGAGAACGCGAAAAACAGCGGTCCGATTTTTTCCAAGTTTTTTGTTTCCAGAGGGCACGCATTACGTGTGACCTTGCTCCTTCAAGCAAAATTCGCCGTGAACGTGTGGATACTAAAAATTAATATATTACTCATTTTGTTTCACTTAAAGGAAAGTTTTTTGACAAGGATGGTAACGTAAAGAACTGGTGGTCTCCTGTGTCTCAGAATGGATTCCGTACTAGAGCAAGTTGCCTTGCAAAGCAGTATTCAAAATTCGAGGTCTACGAAAAAAAGGTGAAGTTAGGTGATATGTTGCATGAGCTCGTTGAAAAAAAAAAACGTTTCCTGAACAAAAGGAGTTGTTAAATATTATCTGTATTTGATTTCCTTCACCTTAAGTTCATAAACTCATTATAACAAAGAAACTCACGACCGTGAAGGAGGTTTGGAACCCGGTATTAATTAGCATTGCTAGATTTTGATGATTTTACAGCTCCGAAACAGTGTTTCATCGACTATCCAATGCTCCTATTTTCAACTCTCTTCTCGGTGTTTGGATATCCCGATGAAACACTGTCTATCTTGTTTGATGTATTGCTTAAAATGCCTTTTAGCGCCCTTAACTAAGTATTTCGATGGTTTATTTTACGATAACTGCATGAATTCTCGCGCGTTCATCGGCGCATTTTCATTGTCAATAAGCGGACAGACACATGAATTTATAATTTATGCGATGCGACAACGAGCGAGAGCGGCCAATTCGACAATTTGTTGTCGTAAAAAAACAAATGGACGTCAGTTTTTCATGCGTCTGTCCTGTTATTGACAATGAATCTCGTCATAAGATTGTCAAAGTAGTCTGGATCCACTGGGCTATCGCCTAGTAGACCACACCTCCTTTGACAATGTTATGACAAAATTCATGATCAATAATAGGACAGACGCATGAAAAACTGACATCAATTTCTTAATTAAAGAGGCGTTTTTTAAACAATAAGCTTAGGAATTTCAGTCGGTCTAAAGCATTCAGAACTACTCTGGGATTTTTAACGGGGAATTCTCTGTTTTCATTTTAGTGTCGACTATAACAGTCGCAAGGTAGATGCTCTAGTCGAGTATTTGCTTACAGTATTTTAAAATGACGAAAAGTACATTCATTTCACTTTTTTGTCTTTTTTTTTCAGATAAACGGTAATCAAACAATTAACGAGAACATCGCTGATAATGGAGGGATCAAACTAGCATTCAATGTAAGATTGTGTCTCAACATTATGCGCAATATTTTCATTAATCAAGTCGTCTTGTGGACTTTTACAAAATTCCATTTTTTCTGACCGCCTAATTGTCAGTTTAACCAGTCATTTTATTTTGCTTTATAAGTGTTATTTTTTTAACCTCAGGCTTATAAAACGTTGGCTGACAAAGAAGGCACTGAGGGCGCTCTCCCTGGCCTGGGTCTAAGCGAGGAACAATTGTTCTTCGTCGGTTTTGCACGGGTAAGTATTGTTTCTCATTATAAAATGCAACAATTTTTTTTTTTTAAACCGGATAAGGGAATAAGTGTCGGTTGATGTGTGCATAGGTTTGTTTAGAATCGCATCTGCTACAGAAGCTTACCATTTGGTTATTAATTAACAAGTACGAAATGTTCAACTTCCTGTCTGCGATGAGAATTGCAATTATAGTTATCAACTAATTATTATCTTTTTATTACGACGGATCTGTTTTTTGTTTTTTGTTTTTTGTTTTTTTTTGTTCTTTTGTTTTTTTGTTTTTTTGTTTTTAATCAGCCTTGGTGTAGCATTTACAAGAAGAAAGCAGCGCTTCTTCAAGTTGAGGCTGACACGCATACCTACCCTAAATACAGGCAAGTTAACTTTCGTTTCCTTCAAAAGGTTTTAAGTAACGTTCATTTTGGTTGTGCATTTTTGATGTAGTTCATTAACTCATTAAATCATATCGAAGATGCTGTAGTTTAGGCCAATCAGAAGCCAAACTAGTTTTATTTTGTCTTCTCATGGGAGACGCGGTAGTCTCATGGTTAGTGCGCTCGACTCCGGATCGAGCGTTCTGGATTTGAGCCCTGGCCGGGGACATTGTGTTATGTTCTTGGGCAAGACGCTTTACTTTCACAATTTTCTCTCTTTACCCAGGTGTATAAATAAAAATCGGCGAACTTGATGCTGGGCGTAACCCTGCGACGGCCTAGCATCCCATCCGGGGGAGAGTAGAAATACTCCTAGTCACTTAATGTTACAGAAACCGGGAGCTCCGGTCTGAGTTGGGCCCCCTTGGTTCGTATGCAGACTTTACCTACCTTACCCACTCCACTTTGCCACGCTTGCCACCAGTTGCATGGTTTAGTCCTGATTAGTTTCTTGTAGTTTCCCTGCGCCATAGTATTTGGTAAAAATGGGCCCCTGATTTGGTTGGGGGCTAACTTGGTTTTTTTATTAACTTCACATAATCCTACAGTACTCTGATCGGAAGTATTTCGTCCGAGCATGCTGTTTAGTGTCCAAAATAACTTCTCGCTAAAGATAATTTGCAGTGGCCTAATGGTCAGCGGGCTAGACTCTGGATCGAGTGGTCCGGGCTCGGACGGTCGATGGGGTCATTGTGTTGCGTTCTTAGGCAAGACACTTTAAAACTCTCACAGCGTCTCTTTCCACTCTGGCCACAGTAACGTTGCTAGTAGTTCAAAGGGGTGGATAATGCCATCCATTGGATAAATCACTTTCCATTAGGTAAGTCTTGACAGTGATTTATTCAGTGGATAGTGTTAACTATCCTAGCCTTTGAACATTTGGGATAACGTGTACAATAAGGTACCGGCGAACTGTAAGGGTAACGCAACAAAATGCTGAGGAGTGGAAACTAGCGATCCAGGGGAACTTTCCTATCAAGGGGAAGGAACAATGCTACAACTCGCTCGATACTACAAAACCGGAATAAGCCTCGGCATTTGATTGCCAGAAGGTTCACGAAGACGTTTATCCTTTGCACTCTTTTCGAGATAACTTTGTGCATACCGAAACGTTTGTTTTCTTTTCAGGATAATCGGCACTCTTCATAACTACGATAAGTTTGCGGAGGCTTTCCACTGCGAACCTGGTTCCCCTATGAACCCAGAGAAAAAGTGTACCTTGTGGTGATTGGACTCTCCGTTCTTTTCTCGTGAAACATTTATGAAATACCAGAACACTGTACTGGGGAGGAAATAATTATTGGATTCGGATGTCGCATGATCAGTGGAGAGAATTACCGAGGGCGTGTATGCATACAATCGAACAAGCAAACAACCAGACCAACAAACAGATATCATGCTTGATAAATTCGATACTGTGCGAAAAGCTTATTACAAATATCTGACCAATTCTACTCGTTCCATATCTGCCAGGCTTCAGCAAAAAGTTTCTATTAGTCCTTCTTTTTAATTATAATGTTGATTCTTCATACGTAGCTTGAAGTAACGTCACACGCGGACAGTAAACGCTATCTACATGTTCTCTCGTTCTTGTTAGATAGTCTTTTTTTTTTTTTCCATTTTTTTTTCTCTAGACTCTTGTCTATGTGTTTTAAAAGAAGCTATGTTCTTCATTCTGCAATGTAGACAACCCTGATTGTAGTATAATGAGAGAAATTAAGTGTCTGTTATATCTAGAATGTACACTTTCTTGTGCTAAAAATAGATCTTTGCACCGCGCGCCCGAACACAATTTCTGCAACGCGTGATAGCCACTTTTCAGAAATGACTTGGGAATGTAGCCTTTACATCGCTGCAAAAATTTCAGTTTATTATTAGTGATAGTAGTTGGACCTCGTGTCGTACAATTCAGGGAGTAATCGCGAGAGTAATTTCAAAATCGCACGAGCGCGAAGCGCGAGGCCGTTCTGAAATTCGAAATTACGAGAACAATTACTCCAATACGAGGTCTAATAAGCCACTTTCGATGTATTAAAATTCGGCCCGATAGTGAGGCCTAGAGGACACAAACAAAAGAAATAAATAAACATGTTCAGTACAATTTCTTTTGTTTCTGTCCTCTGGGCCTCGCTGCCAAGCTGAATTTTAATATATCGAAAGTGGGCTATTACTAATTAATCGTATCTATAACAAAATATGGAATTAAAAATTTGTTTCAAGAACTTATTTTGAGAGAAAACGTATGTAGCGCTTTTCATAAGTTTTAAAAACTGTAGGGATCATTGCGAAGGAAGCCATTAGAGCGCACGTAATGTGCATACTCCACTTTAAATACACGCCACGCCCTTGCAAAACTATGTTGAGTTTATCTTGCTAAAAAGCAAACCAGAAAAACCAGTTTAATCAACAAAGGTTAATCTTAAAACCGGGTGTGTGTGTTTAAAAAATTTATAATTTAACATATGCATTAACCTGACAATCTACAGTCAAATTAAAATGATCGCTTGCTGAAAAGACATAAATGAAAAAAAAAGCAGTATAAAAGGTTTTGTAAGTAAGTCTTAAATTACAATTAACTCGCTACCGCTATCGGAAAAGAAGGACAAAAACGACCACAGCGCTAGCATTGGTGTCGCTTGTTTTATGATTACTTTCTACGAAGTACAAATTTATACGCATAATAATTTAGATATTTCTTAAACAACTAGCTTACTGCTAGCAATAAACCGTACCGTAATCTCCAACTTTATTTCAATTTATATCATGGGTAAAAATAAACACAATTGTTTTATAAAGCACTGTTAACTTAAGATTGTCTTCTTACGATAGTCTCATGTTGAAACAAAGGCCACAATAAAGCTGGACGTTGTTTTTTTAGAATTATAATTTAAAAAATAAAGGACCTGATTTTGATTTGCTATGACTTAAACTTCATTAGTTTAACTTCTCAGTTGCAGTTATTTTTTTAATAAATTATGAATGAAACTCCTTTTAGTGTAGCATAGAATTGAGTATGATAAACTATATTTCACATTTAATCTGGTCGAAAGTGCCGCTCGGAGTTAAGTTTTATTTTAATTAGTTACCGTCTCCTCATGCACCCAATACACTTTTCTACATTGCAGATTGTGCTGTAGATTAAGCTAGTCCGTTATTAAACAAACAAAAAAAACAATTAAGTTTGAAGCCTCAAGATTTTTAATGATTATATGTACTAATTACGTACAAAAAAACAACAGGAATATGTAAAATAACAATTCAGTGTTCAAAAAACAAGAAATAGAAATAAGATATAGTCAAGAAAAAATGAACAGAATGGCTAAAGTACCTGAGGCCTTGCGTGAGCAACTCCGATGGTTTCGTTTGTTATCAAATAAAGATTGTAATATCACGAAACTGTTATTATTTGCATGATGTTATTTCAAAGCAAGCACCGCAAAATAATAGAGATTTTTGTAAATAAACAAATTAATCTTTACTTCTCTGAAAGTTATTAAATGTTGTAATGCAACTGACAAGTAACATAATTTTAAAAAAAGCGCCTGGCAGGCACATCTTTCCAGATTTTTGCTGTTTTTTTTTTTGGCTGTTGTTGTCTGTTGTCTTGTTTATTTAACATTGCGTTTTGTGTGCGTGAGTAGAACACACAAAAAAGACAATGTGAAGTGGACACAACTGAGACTTCTCACTGATCGTACGACATATGATCTTTTTCCCACGATAACTAATTACATTTGCATCAATATTATCCACTTTTGTTTAACATTGTATTGAGGTGTATTTTCTCAACTGGAGTACTTCAATATTTTTACAGAATTACTTGACAATATAGATTTAATTATCAGCTGTCCGATGTAAGTTTTTTTTGCTTTTGCACCTTTACAGCAACACAGAGATAGCAATTCATAGCAATACTGAGAACAGATTGAAAACGATTTCGTGCATTGTCTGATTAAAAGTTTAAAAATGTATGAGCTTTCTGCCGCCACTCCGCCACTCAGTATACATTTTAAAACTATTTTAACCAGAGAACGAACGTATCACAAAGATTGAAATAAGGGGTGGACCCCTAGATTATTGATGGGGGAAGGGGTGCATAACCCTCAGCTTCTTCGGCGGATGACAGCGTCGGCAATATACATTTAAAATCTGAAGAGTCTGCTTGATTTTTGTTTTGGTGGCGAGGAGGAGGGGAGGGGGGATTTTTCCAAACGTCCTATCAATAATCTAATGATTCACTCAGGAACGAGAGAGTTTCCACTGGACGAGCTATTTAATTAAAGAGGAGTGTCAAAAGTTCCTGACTGGGTTGACTCTTCGTTTACGTCACGTTTGCTGTTGACGCTGCATTTTTTGAGGCAACTCTTCATAGACTCTTTGAACATTGGCATTCGGTAACTGTACACAACTGGGTTGATCATGGGATTCGTAAGATGTAACACTCTTGAGATGAAGAGCAGTACTTCTGGCAACGCACAGTCAGGGCAAAAATCATCTATAGTATACAACACAATGGAAGGAAGCCAAAGTGAGAGTGACACGGCTATGACAATAAATAAAGTGCGAGAGAGCTTGGCATTTTTTTCCACTGAATGTCGATTGTGAGCTTCAAGTGAAGGCACAGTAAGTTTTAGTCGAGTATGTATCGCCATGTAAGCGGCAACGACGACAACAAATGCCGACACCAGTGCCACGTCTTGAATAACCGTGCTATAGATGGTAGGGAGCAGTTGAAACATTTCCAAGGTGTAGACTAAAGCCATGGCCAGTCCTCCAACCCAAACAAAAACAATACTCAAGATGTACGCTTGAGTGCTTGCAGCTCGATGACGAAGCGGCTTCAAAACTGCGTAAGCGCGCTCCAGAGAAACTGCGACTAGACAAATCACGGATGAGCATGAACACAAAACCTGAAATACTGAAATGGGATCGTCATAGTGTATTGGTTCAATGGTATCTTTCTGTAGGATTTGTGGACTTATTTCAATGAACGTCGCCACTCCTACAAGAAGATCTATCACTGCAAGATTAATCAGGAGAAGACCTGTCCGTTTCAGGTTGTTCCTACGATACCAGAACACGTATATGGTGAATGCATTCCCGGCTAGAATTATCATTGCTTGAAGCGCGTTTATGACATAGAAAACGATCACGATCTTTGACATGGTTAACTCCCAACTCAAAGAAGATCTTCCTCGCAGTGATTTTGCTTTCTTTGGCCGAGCACTGAACGCAGCTGTTGATCCTGCAAGGATTACCTGAACAATAGAAACCATAACGAGGCTCAGGGAAATTACTTCAAATAACAGTTGTTTAGGAGTGGAAATAAAATTAATACATACTGAGTCGCCAACTGTAGGATATTCTACAATATGAAAATACAAACAAACCGTAGTTAACTTCGGAAGATTAATTTAAACTCAGCTTTGCTTGCAGAGAAATCAAAAGGGTTTCAGCAGTTGTTGTTGCTTGTTGTTTAACAACATCACGTTTGTTACATTACATACACCACTTACATGACTCAAATTTGTGTTCCATTACATTACTTAAAACACTTAACACTACATCACCACATAACTTACATTACTTACTATATAATAAACTAGTTCGTGAAGTTTCAGTTGTGAAATAAATCTCTCATTGACCAAGCTTGCTCTGACCGTACTGGGAAAATGTAGGGCCCTCGCGCACCCTCGCGCTTGGTTATAAGAATATGGTATACATGTCATCAGAATCATATACATGCTCCTGATATCATGTACTGAATTACAGTAGTTCGTTGATTCTGATGCCAGCGGGACTATTCGTGAAACTACCATTGTTTACCCCTGTTAACAAAGGTTTCGGCGATTCTGTCAGCCAAGGCAAAAGAGTCCTTCAAATTTGGTGAAATGCTAGCTGTTCTTCGGCCAACTTTCTGCAGTTGCAGAGCCAAGTAGATTATAAAGTAATTTTAAGTAATTTTAAGTGCTGATATTAAACCACGAACCTTCCTTTGGGCGTTAACCCCGAAGAAAAAGATACGTACGGCCGGATAACTATTGTTCTGCCAACTGACTACGAGCCCGAATATCCTGCAGCGCAGACGTATTTTGGGCGCGCGACTGCACGTTAAGCCGCCAACTTGGATTTGGTAACTGTGAAGGGTCAACTGTTCCGGTCAAGCATCCAAATACAGTCCAAGATGGCGGAATCGAAAGCCTGGTTTATCGAGCGTTCTGTTTCAAAATAACGCCTGCAGTGCAGGCTAGAGGCGGAAGGAAGTCAAGCTTTAAAGAGTCGCTCTTAGCTTGTTTTGTGAGTGGTAAGCTGGATGAACAGAGTCTCAACTAGTCGTGTGCTTTCAGTGTTTACCGATGATCTTTGGCAATATGTGAATGTTGAGATCAGCATTTCTAACCGTTCGCTTATGTTCACTTGTGTTCAGTTATTTCAATTTCAATTTTAGGGTAGCCATAACAGTTAAAAACTGCTTAATCTCTGTCTAAATAATAGAAGATGTTTAATATCAGATAAAGATGTGGCAGTAAAGAAAATATCTGGTACCTCCACATGATTCGAACTCATGACCTCCCCAATCATGCGCTCTGACTACAAACTACAGAGAGAATCACTTTCCTTTGTTCATATGTGACACGCATCCTGCATGCTATTTGGATCAGCAACATCGAAAACTGTCTGTTCTGTAATGTTCATATTGTGTACCGGAAGTGTAACAATCAGATGCTGAGAGTTTGTGAATGTCGTTAGGAACTTTGGGAAATGTTCTTGCTCAGCATCATGGCGGTCCATGTGAGTGATGTTTTCAGAGTTAATTAAAATTGTTCGTTCATCTTAAGTATCTTGTGTTAGTATCCTTAAACTTGATTTGGTCAAAATATGTAAACTTGTTCTTGGAATTAAAACAAGAAAAAGCCATTGACGAAAAGTGACAATGAAATCCATAAATGAAGTTATAGTTTCGCTTTGCTTTTCTCTATTGTAGAATAACTCATTAGGTTTCAACGGCATAATATCATCCTGAACCAGACAAATGTCTTTCCTGTGAAGTGAAAAAGTAGCTCTTTACGTAATATATCAAACACGAAAGACCGTGTTTGAGCACATTTCCAAACACCGAGAAGAGAGTTGAAAATACGACGAGCAGCGGAGTATTTTTGACAAACTTCAAGGTGTTTGAAAAAGTGGTCAATCACGGTCTTTAGTGTACATCAAACTTCATACACTATCTGAAAAAAATAGTAATGGAAGCAAATGACTTTAATTTTCCTAAAAAAAAAACAGTCAAGCTGATCATTTGGTATCTAATGTAGGATTGTGACGAAATGATAACATTAAATGAACTAAGGTACAACTCTGAATCTGAGTGGTCGAGGAGTTTGAAATTTATGCAGTCATTAATCTAGTGGTAAAGAAATTAACCTGCTTATTCAGTTTCGTAGCAATTTCTTCATTGCGGCAGCGTTAAACATGGGCATTCTGTAACTGTAAACGATTGGATTAACGAGAAAGTTCGCAAAGTGTAAAACCGTCGCTTTGGACAAAACATGTATATATGAGGTTCCTGTGAGACAGTCGAGGCAAATTCCCAAGAAGGTGTAAACTGTTACAGCTGGCAGCCAAAGACCAAACGACAATCCGATAACAATGAACAAAGTTTTGGACAATTTTATGTTGTGTTCGACAAGTTTTCTATTTTGTGTTTCAGCTGTACAAAACCAGGCATAGACAAATGAAAGGCGTACCCGAGGTAAAATAATAAAAACGAAGTCAAATGACTTACTAAGCCACACACATCGAGTCCATTCACTGTTGCTACGCAGAAATCAGCAAGCCAACCATAAGTATGCTTGTGACATAAATTCCAATCCTCGCTACTCGGTGACGAAAAGGCCAAATCACCGCACAAGCGCGCTCCAAAGAAATAACAAGAAGAGAAAACACTGAAACACTGGAAAACAGAATGGCACTGATAATCGATGGTATATCACCTTGAACGAACATCATCCGATCGTTATAGTTTGCCAATGTGTCTATCAGTTCTCTTGCTCCAACCAGGAAATCAGCTACTGCAAGGTTTATAAGAAGAGAGCTCGCTCGTTTTAAAGAATGTCTCTGATTCCAAAAAACAAAAATAGCGAAGGCATTCCCGATGCAAATTAACGTTGTTTCGATCCCAAATACAATGCGATAAGCCAGAAGCACTGCGGCCTCTGACAATTTAGGGAATGTTGGGAAAAAAATCCCCTATCCCGGCATGAGAGATGTTTGTTAAATTTAAAACATTTATTTGCCATTGATTATTTCCGTTTGTCCCTTGAAGTCTTTTGCAAGTATAATAAATTTACTTTTAAATTACTTTTAAATTAATTAAAACAAGCAACTAAAGAAGGCCCTTCTCTATTGTTGTAATTAACTTGCTTGTAAAATGTAAGGTAAAAGTGACAGGATAAAGAAAAAACCTGCTTAATTAATTTTTTTTTTTTTTTTGCGTGTTTTTTAGCCTGCGTATACAGCCTTTAAATGATGAGGTAGAAACATGATCTCTTACGATGGGAGTTGTTTCTGCCGGAGGCGCTGAAGCTGAATTGGGAAGCGCCACCGTTGGTTTTATGGTCGATTTACTTTTCCGAAGTAGCGAGCCCACCCCAACTCAATAGTCAAGTGAAAGTTAGGCACCGTAACGTTATTGAAGGAAATCTACAATAAGGGAAGGTGTCGCTAACGCCACGAAGCGTTGTGAAATGTCAATTCGTGCTTTACCAGTTAATATTGCGCAGTTTTAAAACAAAATAAACCCGTGTAATTTTCTTCAAGTAACAGGAACGTACTAGAGGAAACCTTGATTCAAAATATCATTTTCAACTGAAGCATATTATAGAAGGAACGTTTCGTCAAATTTACATTGTAAACTCAACCAGAGCAGTGCGTCATGAAGAAAAAACAGTTTACGGTATCTGACAAGCTGTCCTGCCAACCACTGACAACACGATCTAGACATGAGCCCACCCATATGACACCAACGAAGAATTGTATCCCACGTTTTAAGAACTTTTTTTAACGAATTTCGAGTTTTTTTACTTCGTAAAAGAGCTCACTCGTACCAACTTTATATAACGTTTTTTGCTCCCCGAAAGTAACGACCCCGCAAAAGTAACGACACCTCGAAAGTAACGAGCCCCAAAGGCTGCTAACGAGAGTCGTTACTTTAGGAAGTTTACGGTATGTTACCAAGTGAAAAAATCAATAAATAACTTACATTGGGAAGGAAAGCAAAAATAGAAATCGGTTCTCGAATTTAAATCTTCTAGTATTTCGATCATTTTAAAGGTGCCCCAATCAACAAGGTTGTAGCGGTTATTAGGCGCTTGTATTCAGTCACTATTTATATTAACTTTTAAGGATGAATTTAAAAATTCAAAATATTTACACTCAAATTTTTCCACAAGATGTCGAAATGTATTACTACCGTTTACGAACCGTCTACTTAACATATTCTAAGAAAAAAAATTGAATAACAACTTAAAAACACACAGAAAAGAAGAAGAATTCGAAACAGCAAAATAACAAAATAGATGTAAATTATTTAATTTAAATTTTGCCATACATCATTGATATTTCTGGTTAACTGCAATCAGGATGAATGTATAATTTACTTATTTCTAATTAATAGAACCGACACATTTCTAATAAGGTTTGATGAATTACCTCTGACAAAACGAATTTGCCTTGTTTTACTTCTTTGTTGAGGCAAATCCCCCTGCGATATGTAGCTTGCGATGTTGAAGCAAAAACTTTCCACATACCCAAAGTAAATACACATACAGTTTCTCTGTTAAAAATAAAAACTCATCTTTTAAGTATTCTTGAAATGAACAATTCTAAGTTTAATAAAGTGTTATGTTTTTGGCTTATCTTGGCTTACTTTTAGATAACAAAAACGTATCTGCGTACAACCTCCTTTCTAGCCCAGTTTTGTTATCACTTCTTTAGCTGTTAAGTCAACATCCTTAACTAAACACTGAATATTTACATTGCAAGGAAAATATTAATATGAGTTTTCACGTCTATTTTACAAAATTTTCAAATCATTACTCAGCTTCAAGTACAGCACCAGACCGGCTTCATTATCGTCCGCTACAGAAGAACTTTCTGAATCTCTCATAGCAAACGGAAAATGACAAAATGAAATTAATTTCGTTTGTGTGTATTTATCGCTCTTAAGACCTGTTCAATGGGCTGTGAAATTGACAACAGGTGGACCAATATATGGTGTGTTATATCTTTCCTTAATTGTATAACTAGGGGAAATGCATGTCCCGTAATTGTTCGATCTTTTAAGAACATGATTATTCTCGATTGAGCAGCATTTGGTTGGAAATCTTTGTTGTGCGTGTTCTACCAAATTTAAGTTTTCGCTGTGAAGTTGCTTGATGTTAATGCACATGGCGCAGTTTTACAATGTGTTGCTCATTAAGTTGTTAAATAAAAACTTCATGACAATTAATGGCAATCTTGTTTTTAATTTCTATCTTAACCTAATAGTACATAGCTCTGTATCGACCTCTTTTTTAATCTTGGGACTCTTTTTTATTTCAGTGTATATAAACAATATTTCCCTTGGAGTTTTATAATTTTTTCATCTAATTTATCTTTTTAAACTTTGAAATTCAACCTTCATCGGAGAAAGTGCAAGATGCTGGTTAAATATCCATATACGCTATCAGTATGAAATTCAATTCTTACTTTTAAATTTTGGCACTTTTACGGGTAATGGACTTTGACGGGGTTTTTCTTGCGTTTTTTGCTACGAAGATCTCACAAGTGTAAGCAGATTTTAGGTAGTTTGTTATTATTTTCTTTAATTCACAAAGGAAGGTCTTTAATGTGTTAAGTTAGTAAATAATTTATGTGGTGAAGTGACAAACATCAGTGCAATTAGGGTTGACAGTTTTTGAAGACAGATACTTCTGCTGACTCGAGCACCACTTTAGAGGTGCATCACTGATTTGGCTTAGCTGGACAGCCTGGGTTAAATATTTGTGTGATCAAAACGGAGGAATTCGAAGTGAGACTCAAGAGGTTTACACGGTGGGTATATCACTATTTTAAAGTAGAAGAGCTATTTACTTTAAAACGATTCGGTATGTGGGTTCTTCATAAAGTTTATTATAATAAGCTTAAATGTCACCGCGAGAATAAGTCGGATCACTTTTACTTAAAAACCTGCACTTCAAAATAACGTTAATGCAGGCTAATTCAAGGTTTATATTCGGCAACATTGTCTTGCAATTCCACTTAAATAACAGCCTTAAGATTTTCTGGAGATTCACGTGTATTAAAAACAAACACGAATTCAGTCAGCCACATATCCTGCTAGTATTTGCTTCGAATATTCAGCTACGAGGGGGTCAATTTGATATTTCAACTATTTACATGCTCGGCGTTTTCTGTTCAGTATTCAGCTGGAACACATTTACTCACAAAAATCTTTAGAATCTTTAATTTTTCAGTGGAAAGCTTTGGGCAGGACGTGTGCATGAATATTTAATGCCCTAAAAACAATGCAATTTTAAGGATTTTATTAAAGTATAATAGTATTCGTTTTTAACTGTCTACCTAGCACAAGGTAACTGAAACAATCTAAAGCAAGGAAAGCATCACTGTCACTGGGAATGCAAAAAAACTCATTTATCGGTTTTGTGGAAAACCTTACGTGTAAAAGAATTTTATAAAGCAATACAATTTTTTTTTGTTGTTTTGCTAGCGAGTAGTTTTGGTTGCTAGGATACCACCCATCAGAAATATATCGATCTGTTGTTTTTTGGTCTTTCATAGCCTGGCAGCGATCGTTGCTGAGTTCAATGTTGACATTTTTCCTCATAAACTTTGCGCATAGATGGCATCATATATGCTGGATACCAAATGACTCCACACATTTAAAGAGCTTGTGAAACTTAGTAGTTGGTGAGATTTGTGGCTTTTGGGTGTAATATATTCGAGGAAAAATTTACAAATGAGCTAATAAGCTCATACATTCTTCATAACGTTGTAAGTTTTTAATTAATCCTCTTCGCACTAAAAGTATTTAATATTTCGCGGGCTCAAATTCCTTGGGACTGTTAATCGTGCTATACTCTTTCAATATTCAGAACTGACCGGCATTTTTGTAGCTCGATCAGAAAGTAAATGGCTTATGCTAATGAGGCAAATATTGTAAAGAAATATTCCCCCATATCGGAGGGAAGTTCGCAATTGTGTTTGTGTTTCAGTTTGACAAAACGCCATAATATATCGGATTTTATGTTGCCTCCTCTGTTACTTTTACTGGTACAGCGTCAACTTCAATGTTGACGTGTTACGACTTCTTGCACAAACAGATATTCCCACCTGCTAAAATAACATATAGCATTTCCACGCACTTTCTTCAACATACAATGATTTACCACTTAGCCTAATTCAGTCGCGCTTTTTCCAATTCGGTGAGATAATGAAATTATGGTGGAAAAGTTCTCGGCAATCGTATCTTAACTCGGCAAATAACGGGTGAGCCGATGAATATACACAGCTTACAGCCTTGAAATAATAATTGCGGTCCGAAACTATTTGTTTTCATGCGGTTTAATATTTTATAACACCGACACTAAGGGATGCGAGCTTTTATCTCATTATTGATGTGCTTATTTGTATTTTGTTTAATTTTTCTTAAAGATGCTGCAAGTTATTTTGCTCTTTGGGGAAATCCTGAGCACCTGTCGAGGTAAGGGGGAAAAAACTGTAAAAGTGTTATCTCAGTTTTTGAGTTGTTTTGTCATCCATTTCCTAACGGATTTTTTTATTAGTAACATTTTTATTGTTTTTTTTTGGGGGGGGGGGGGGGGGCAGCACACTTACTTTGTTTATTTCATTTGTAAAATCTTGACCGAGAAAAAACTAATTTTACCTTTGCAGCGGTTTGTAATAAAGTGAGTTAATATCAATATCGTGACCTTACCGCGTTGTTGCCAAGACAAGCCTCTGGATGTAATTTCTGAAGCTAGTGTGTGCGATCTTTCTATTCTTTAATTCTCACTGAGTTATAAGTTCTCGTTATCATAATCATATTTCTTCGTATAGACAACCTCAACCTACTAAATGCTACCAATATCCATGATTGTATATTGCTGAGAGTTATTAATTACCGTGAGATAGTGCTTTACTGTTTATATTCTGTCATTCAAGTTTAAAGTTACCTTAGCTTTTTAACAATTGTATGACTATTGTTTACTGAATGTACGAGTGGTGGTTTGTCTGCTGTTAAATTTGTAAAAAAAAAAATAATGACAACTCTAATGAAATGATTCATGTTTGGCGGGAACCGCAAACTCGGGTTAGATCAGAAAATTGAGCCACTCAGAAGCTATAATTAACAAAGATAGAAGAAAACGAATAGAAAAATTGTAAGATAGATCATGATTTGCAACTTGATTCTAATTAAGCAAATGTTTCCTGAATAAGATGTGTCACAACGTGGTAGCCTAAACAATTTTTGGAGTGTTTTCTTAAACAGGATAGATAAAATATTTCAACAGTTCTGACAAGAAGTTATGATATGCGTTGTCGAGGGGAAGCACATCGATATTTTTTGCTGGCCTTAAGACGTACCCTTGCACTTCGAAAAAAGAAATCCAGACACTGCTCTCAAATTTGCAACGACCATAAATTTCGTTTCTAACATACTTTTCTAAAGTAAAAAGCAGAAACCTCATTTTCTAGATGCCTATCCAATCATTTTGATTTGCCTTGAATTGCCCTGCCGATATTGGAATACACAAGATAAGTTGTATTCCAACAGAATATTTGTTTCATTGACGTACAGATGGAGTGGTATGTGGTCGATTGAACACGCCCTAAAAATCATACTTTCTAACTTTTCCTTTATTCCTTTCTTCAGCTCTATGAAAAGAGCCCAGATTCCGACTCGATCAATAAGTTGACCAAAAGCTACTTTTCTGAACTCCTTGTTTATAATGTAGGGCTTCCAGATCCTGTGGGGCGCTATCCTTTGAACTCGTCCACTGGAGCAGAGGATACCAGTGGGTTCAATAATCCTGGAAGAGGAATCATTTCCAACGCAAACCCCGCGCCAGGAGTGTATGGCGAAAGAAACGGCGCTTATGCCTTCACTGGAGCACGTTCCCCGCCAAGCTACTTATACCTCAATGCATCAGGTGCCCTAGATACAAGGTAAAAATACACTCAATTGCTAATTATATAAGCGACAATGGGCGATGAAATAAGTTCAGACACTTCTGCACGCAGGAAATTTCAATCTGTTCTACTATCTTCGAAGCATCTAGCAATGATTCGTTCCAATTCCATGTTGTGTAGGGGCTATGGTCTGTGTTTTTCAAAGGGAAGACTGATTGTTTTAGAGAAAGAAACAGAAACAAAACTCCGTGAAACAATTTAAATTGACTGATATTATGATAGCCTTACACAGTGATTTGGAATTTAAAACCGCAACTTTAAAGATCGAGCGTGAAAGCGATTTTAAAAAAAAACAGTCCAAATTTAACAACAACTCGGCTAAAACCAAATTTTGTCGATTAAATTCAAATGAGAACACGTGTTCTGAAGAATTACAAGTCTTTCACATGTAATTCCAATTCAAGTTTCTCCATTCTCTTGCCAGCGATATGGTACGTGACCTTTTAGATGAACAGTTTTAAACTTCTAAGCATCGACCTTTATCCAATCAACCCGAGCTGAATCCTAGCGGTAGCGTCGGGGCAAGATCGTGAATCTCCGCACCCTCTCGGAGCCAATCAGAGAAGAGGCTTTAGAGGGTTCTTCCAGCCCACTCACCGAAAAGTTTGGGTACAACCTTCAAAATAGCAAATGGTTCTGCTAAAATAACTTTGAGTAGATTTGACACTTGCCTGTATAGTAAGTTCTTGTTAGGTCAAAAATAATTCGTTGTCATCAAACTTCTCCTTCGTCTAGATATTCCATTACTTTGCTCGTCTGGGTATATCCTGAAAGAACTCGTGGAGAACTTATTTCCTATTGGAAAGACTCTCACTATGGCGTCGGCATTTCTCTTGAGAACTCTCGTCCAGTGTTTGACATATATTTACGTGATCAAAGCACCAAGTATTCCTTACAGAGTAAAAATAAGCTGCCGTTAAATCAGTGGTACCATATTGCTGGAGCTTATGACAACTATACTGGAGATGCAAGACTTTTCGTTGGTGGAGTCCAAGTGGAGAACATAACGATCACTGGCAGTTTAGAGTTGGAGACGGAGTCTGGTTTATGGCTTGGGTACCTGTTTAAAGGAAAGCTTGCTCAGGTTTGGATCTTCAACGTATCGCTCTCTGTAGATGAGGTAAATGACGTTAAGGACGCCAACAAACCACCGACACCAAGTAAGTTAAAGATGATCTTTTCTTTTAGTTTCATCAGGGGTGTTTTTGTCTAACTTAAACATTACAATCAACCCTGAGTTGGTCATGTGATTTGCTCTATTAATCAGTATTCAAAGCTCCTATCAACAATGCTGGAATAAGGAACCACCTAAAAGCTTTATATTTCAGTCTTTTTCAGTCTTTTTTTTTACCTTTCAGTCTTTTACAATGTTTACTGATATAATATATAGGATATATTAGAAAAAAATTAAAGGCGGTATTAATTACGTTTTTATTCTGTTTGACAATCATTCTCAGGCTTGTCAACAACACCTGCAACATTCACGGCTTCTGCGAGTCCATTATCACAGGTTCCTTCAAATGTTGTCGAATTCAATGAAAGAAGTATACTTCCAATTGCCACTGGTACATTATCCAACCAGTCTGCTACAAGATTGTCCGTTTATCCATCTATTTATAACATTCCAACTGTCAATCAAACGTTGGTGCACCCTACTTTCACTGTCAATCAAACACATTTCCTTTCAAACTCTCCAACTACACCTCTGAATGTGTCAGTAGCAGCGCCGCAGAACATCTCAACGACAGGTCTGGTGCGTACACCGAGCATAAATCCATCAAGTGCTACAGACTCACGATCGTTTCTTGAAAGCAGTGTGAGTCAAGGTAAGAATTGACCCCTTGGGAAAAAAAATTCCACGATGACAATTCACAACAGGTAGACAGATGACGCGAATTAACTGAGAAAATCATCAACTACAGTTTTTTGTCCTCATTCATTTACCATCAAGAAAAATGTGCGGCAATCAATGAGTGAGGTAATATTGAAACTGGAAAAATCCTAAGAGTGCATACAAAAATATATTATAGTTTCGTTTTCATTCAATACTCAAACGTTTGGTTGCGAAACTCTGTTTCAAGGATTAAGAAACTGAATAATTTTTTTTTTCTAATTAAAAGTTTTCTCTTTCTTTTTGAAGCAGGTGGGACTTTAATTTTTCTCATTTTGAAGCTCAGTCCCCCTCATTGTTTAATAATTCAATCGGGAGACACACAGTAGAGGGTGTAGCTGGGGGATTTGGCTCTGATTCAAAACACATGCCGCTATTGTTGCCCCCTCTCTAACTCCCTCTCGATTCAGTCATTTCTCAAGCATTCAATTACGAAGTGCTGCGTTTAAAAAAAATAATTAAATAAATAATATACTGAACAATAAAAACAATCTGACAACCGGAAATTTTAATAAAATCCTTGGTATTGAAAATTATTGCAATTTTTTTCTTCACACTTCGACTATTTGATTTCATTTGCAGCAAATCTTCTCAGATGTTATGCCTGTTTGGGATCAGAAGAAAACTGTAGCGAGGACAAGATATCAACCGACAGCGGTAAACAAATGGTTTGCGGATCAGTTGAAGATCGATGCATTATAGTATACTCACGTGACGAGAACCTGGAACAGTTTAAGATGAACTGCAGTCATCGTGATACCTGCAAGGAAGCAGTAGAGTCCTGTCACGAGGACATGAAGACAAAGAAACTCGAATGCTGTGATGTAACGTGCTGTGACTCTGACTTTTGCAATAAACCAAAACATTCAGGTTTGTCAAGTCAGTTTAATCTAACCAAATGATAGATCGCTCCATGCACACAGGTCGAGTTCGCCACCTCAGCTAACCGACTTTGGCTTGGCAGTGGATAAAAGAACGATGAATAATCTGTATATGCGTGGGAGCGAACTAAGTTGGAGCGATCTAACCATGAAGCAAAGTGACCAGACAACGTCATTAGCAAAACGTTACTAATTTACACAGCTTTCACAAAATTACAAAAAGAAGATGGTTTGAAATTCTGGAAATTTCCATTAACGAATGTTGCATTTTCCAGAATTTCAGGAAAAGAGGTCAATCTCACGAGGTGTACCCAAATTTTCGGAAACCTCCTTTTTGATAAAAGAATGTGTTATTAGGGTGTCTTGTGCCCTTCATGTATTTCGTAACCAATTTGAAGCAATCGCACAGTAATGCATCAAATTTGAGAACTTTTACTGAAAGTTATTATTTGACGGTGTTTAGATGGAAAGTTCTGTCAAAGAAAACCGGACCTCGTGGCTATCATCTATGGCGGTGCCGAAGTAATCCGAGGACAAAACGAAAACATCACGATGAATGCATCACTTTCCTATGACCCGGTTGTTGGACTAGGTAATCACTCCGGGATGAACTTCACCTGGCATTATGGTGAAATCAAAGGGAACTATTCTGGCCTACAGAGAGCAGCAAGCGACTCCTTCACAGGAGTGAACCAATCAACCATTCGATATTCTGGGAGTGATTCTGGACTAGAAGTCACCTTCAATACTACCTCCATGTCTATCAATAAGACATACCTGGTAAACCTGGTCTTGACGAAAGATTATCGCAGTTCGAGCGTTTATCAAATTATTCATTTGGTAAAAGGAGATCCGCCTGAAATATCCCAACGGTAAGGAATTAGTTTTGCTTTTTCAGACTGTTTTTTTCTCCGCATTTCAAATTAGATGAAAGCAAGAGAGCATGAAAGGTAATAGATATACTCGCCGATCAGTATACCTTGTTTGCATGGTAATCCTTCTCAAGTTATTTTTAGACATGGTACCCAGTTCTTCCGCTGATAACGTGACCACTCACTTTGCCTGAATGTTTTCATGGAGGATGCAAATGAGTGTAAGGGCGCTGGTGCTGTCCACGTGATCAAAATCCCCTTCACTGGATTGGCTATTTCTAGACCCTCTAAAAGCGGGTGTGATCCAAAAGGAGTGATTTACCTTTGGAATAAGGACTAAATGGGTAATTTAATCTCTTACCTTTCATTCTCTCTTGGTAGACGCCAAAGATAACGCCACCTATTACTCGTAGTTTTCACTCATGCTGAATTAATTATGACTTGATTTGCCACTTTTATTTTATTGTTATTATCATTTTTAAACTTTAATGATTTGCAAACTGGTGCTTGTGGTCATTCGTGTTCTTTGCTGTTGTTTTAACTACTATCTACTTGACATGGGACGAAATCCATTGGACTTTGGTGTTATGCCCACAAGGCTTACATGCTGTGGTAATGTGACTACCACATGAGGGAAATAAACCATTACCATGAAAAAAGTGGTACTCAGATGATTACGTATTTATAAATTGTCATTACGACTGTGTAAAGTGCTTTCCTGATTGTGAAGAAACAGCGCTATATATGACTAAATTTATTATTGTTATTATTATGATGATGATCATGGTGATCATGATTATGATTATTGATTCGTTTTAAGAAGTAATGAAGCAATATCTCTTTTCATTTGTTTTCTAGTTGTCTAGTAAATTGTGAACCTAAAATCAGTCCATCAGTTAAACTAAGTATCCAGTCACAGTGCCATGGACCCCAGTGTCCGAAGATATCTTCATATCAATGGATACTTTACCAACAATACATATCTTCCACAAATAATGACACTGTTTGGAAGAAAATTCAAGATTTGAACCTTATCACCACTACGCCCCTCGATTCTAGCAGCATTGTAATCAAAGAGGACTCCCTTGAAGGCAGAAAGTACTACCGGTTGGCGCTGTTTGTTCAAACTACGGACGGTCCGTCAGGAATGAGTGCTCACGATATCTCCACTGCATCACCCCCCAAAAGGGGAACATGTTTCATCACTCCGTCAAGGGGAATCGCATTGAAGACTGATTTTAACCTAACCTGTAGTGACTGGAAGAGTGACAGCACTCCCTTGTCTTACCAGTTTCAGTATCAACTTGAGAACGGTCTATACAGCATGATATATCATGGCTTAAACAGTACCGTTATCTCGTGGCTGCAACCCGGAAAACATGCCATAAAGATCATTGTCATAGTAGCTGATAGATACGGTGCTTCTGCTCCAGCAATTAATTTATCTGTACAGGTAGTATATTCATTATGACGTCACATTTAATAAACATTGCGTCAAATTACGAAATCAAGATGTCACAAAATCAACAATTACGTGACATTGCATGTGATTTTCACGTTTTGTAGGTTGAACCATCTCAGCTCTTGAGACCAGAGAACATCTCCAAACTTCTAACAGCAAACAACAGCCTGTTTACTGAAGTAGTAAAAGATGGGGACCTAAGCAAAGTAGTACAGATAGCAAATGCTGTCCTTCAAGTTGTTTTAGAAGATACTTTGATGGATTCAATGAAAAAAGCCAAGGTAGTTAAATTTTCAAAATTAGATCAAGGTCTATAACGATAATTTCAACTTTGCTTTACGCATCAGTTAGCATTTGAGACATCTAATTGATTTGTGATGACGCAAGGTCATTTGATTAGTTAATTGTTTTGCTTTACTCTCTTTAACTCACTTTTATTTTACAGCTCTTCCATAGTGGTAGGGTATGTGGCATCATTAAAAATAATTGAGTTCCATAACCAACGAATCGCACCCCTTTTTTGCACCTCGTTTTGTTTCCGGAAATTGACGAGTTGATTAAGGGACTGAAATCTTCAAAGTCTATTATCGTACAATAATTGAATAAGCGAAGGATTAATGACAGTCATCAAAACAGACTTTTCTCTCTGTCCACTCGGCACAATACACCACATGATATATGCTGAGTCAGATACAGAACATATGCGTATTGATATGCGGAAATATATCCATTGAATTTAGTTTACTTTTCTTTAATAGTTAGTGATATTTTAAATTATAGAAGATTAATCTGTAGTCTTTCGTAATAAGTTGTAGCTTTTATATTAAATTGTTAATGCCTGATGTATTTACCGTGTTTTTAAATAAAGATGATGATGATGAAATTTTCTCATACTCTTCACGCTATTTTTACAGATTCAAGACTTCATCATCGAAAACATTGTCTCACTACAAGTGAACAGTATCCCAGACCTTTTGCAAAGCTCCTCCGTGATAGGGTCTGCTATCCAAGAAACAGAGAAAATGTCTCTCAAGTCACTGGTGAGTGAATATTAAAATGAATACCGAAAACGCCCGCTTATAAGCTTATGGGCGTATAACATATAACTAACAAAAACTACGACTGGTTATTAGTCCTCCCCCCCCCCCCCCCGCCGCCCCCCGATACAAGACCCCCTATAGCTTTTCTTAATTTGAATTCATTTTATTATGATGTTTTAACTGAACCAGGATATGAAATAAAATATTTTGATCAACACACCTATAGCTCCTTTCGAAATGTATTTTTATTATTATTATTATTATTATTATTATTATTCCAATAATAACATGAATTTTTGTTTTCGACTTTGGCCGTGAACATCAAAAAGCATAAAGCCCTCCATTAACAGAAGTTCATAAGCAACTGAGGTTTTCTATGTTAAATAAAAATGTTAAAATGTTAAATTTTGAATGTTTATAGTGGTCGATGCACTTATTAGCTATAACTAGTTAGTTGTCAGGTATGCTGGTTTGCACCATAGGCTAGTATGGAAAATATTTGTAACGGTTATGACAAGCTTTCAAGCCAATCTGAAGAACACGATAATCAATTTTTCTTCAACGCGGAATTCTTGCTTGATTTTTCAACTTAACTGTTGCTTCTGCTTTTTTTAAAGCTACAATAAAGTTGTACACTCCGACATAAAGCAATCCACGTAAAGTTGATAGCAACCCACTTTTAAGAATCTTAAATTGTTATCAAAATCAGGACATTTCCAACCCTCGATCCAAAAAAAATCTGAAAAGTTTGAATCTTTTTCTACGCATCATTTTCATAGGTATCTTCGCTATCTGCCATTAATTCAATGACGTCTCTCTTATGGAGAACCGCCCAGTTGAAAAATGTGGCAGACATATCGCTGATCACTCAATCCGCAGAAAACTTGGCTTCATGTCTTAACAGCTTGCTGAAGGCAGGAGCAGTCATCGCATCAAGAGATTTGGGCTCTGGTTTTCAACAACAGGTATAAACGTTAAACCTCTTACCTAGTAACATCTTGGCAAAACAATCCAGACAGTCAAGTTGCCCTAAAACTTAAACTTTTGCAAAGTTTAAACAGTTTATGTGGCTATGAGATTCAAGTCAGACTAGTCAACATAAATTTTCGAAAATTTAATGTGGCTCTGAAACCCCTCCACGTAATTGTTTGAATGATTATCATAATTCGATAATAAAATATGGGGTAACAGAACTAGTCTTTGAGTTTAAAGGGTGTTTCTGGCAGGTTATACTGTTGCTATGGTAACCTATTGTTCCATAAAGATTACCATTATTGGTTAACCAATGCCTGGCGTTTTTGTGATACCAACATTGTAGCATCAATAGACCATTTTACAGTTGTCTGCTGGGTGACCTGGCCTTTGGATGGCAGCGAGGCTGGAATTGACCTTCCTTTGATACAGACCTCACTGCTTTCGTCACGCAAATGCACCTAGTTAGCATCAGAACAACTTGTTTTACACAACAAAAGCAGTCAGGTTTGTATCAAAACAAGGTCTCCTCCAACCTCGCTGCCATCCAAAGGCCAGGTCACTGAGCAGACAACTGTAAAATGGCCTATTGAAAATGAGTGGTAGTAAGGATCTGTCAAAGTATAGCTGTTGAAAAAGCGCAGGAACCTGTTGCCAGCCACCTCAACTAGAACGGAACCCAACGATATACGACGAAATACGGCGTGTTCTCCTGCGCGTGGCGCGGACTACATGTTTCTTTTTGTCTTCGCGTTCTGATTTGTCTCACTTGTTGTCATTTACCAGATGTGATTCCTTTGATGGTGGGTCTATACAGCGCTTATATCATGTCTTTTTTTCTAATTTTCATATATTTGTTTTTGTTTTTCGTCAGGGTAAAAGTTTAGTCACGACTTCCATGAAAGTCATCAGCCTGGTTGGAGAGGCGGTGTTAACCCTAAGAGTCCCGGATGAGGAAATGATATCAATTGATACAACAGAATTAACCATAACATTAGGTCGCCATAGCCCGGATAAACTTGTAGGATTAAACATTCAAGGAAGAGATGGTAGATTTGTTTTGCCTTTAGAAAAGAAAGCATTGGTTTCTAGAATACAAGGAGCAAGTTTTGTTGATACTCAGGTAGATAAATCGATATTTTTATTTAATATAAGAAGACACGAATACCTTTGTTAGTTCCAATCTAATTTTCGAGATCGTTTACCTGCATCAACAACCAAGAGGGTGGTGGCAGTCCGCCATTTTGGCTGGATAACTATCAAGCTTCAGCCAAATGCTGTGTAATCCATGAAAATTATTTTGTTCCTTTTAATTTGCAGATGCTATCAATCCCATTCAATCCTTACACCTGGGACAGTACTAAGGAAAGAGTCAACTCTGATGTCTTAGCTCTGGACTTAAAAGATGACACACGCAAGCTGATCAGAGTATCGAATCTCTCAAACAACGTCATCGTCGTTACACCATTAAAACCCCAGACGGTCTCCCTTGAAAGTCCGCAGTATTTCACCCAGAATGACAATCTACGTTTTCACGTAATTGATGTTGAGTACGAGAATACCCTGATAATGCTGGAAATCACGCCTACTGAGGCAAATACAAATCTGTTTGTGTATCTGCGATATGGTCAGCGGCCAACCATTCAAGAGCATGACCTCAACGCCACTGTTAACAACAACGGAAGGTGCGTTTGGACACCAACTGCGCATGACAAAAAGGCTAGCAAAACAGAATGTTCGTTCAATCATTTTGCACCCATAGAAACCCTTGCCAAGCGACCAGGGAAGTACTTTCTCGGAGTGAAAAGCCTTAACAGCAGTGTCACGGAAGCATACAAGAGAAAAAAGAGATCGTGTTTTGGAAGTAAACGACAAAAGCGCTCATGCGTCGAAGTTAAGGATCCTCCTCCCACTCCCCCTCAGAGCAAAAATGTAACAGTGGTGCTAGTATACAATTCTAAAACAGATCAAAACTATACTCTGAGAGTAGCCTTGGGGAGCTGTGTCTACTGGTCAGAAGAACGTGAAATGTGGATAACAGACGGGTGTCAGGTAAGTCGTGTGAATTTTGTTTAGATCCAAGATCTTCTAAATTCTTCAGAAGATCTTCGGAATTGTTCAGAAGTCCCCTCAGGTGATTTTAAGTAATCTTAAATTCGACAGGGTTCGGAAGTCTTCGGTAGTTTTGGTACAATTTACACTGGAGTGCATGTATGAATTGAATTCCGTTTATGAACTGATTCAATAATAGGTAGTATTTTTAACTGTATCTAAAACGACCATGATTTAGGTCAAGCAACATGTACAGATCGATATTTCGCTTTCACTCTAAAGTGCGGACTACCGGCCGGGTGTACTCCGACGAATTGATACCATTAGTTTCTTTTACGGCACTTTCACTGAATTTACCTCTGTAATTTTACGCCTCAGAGTTACCGTTCAGATGAGAAACGACAACTGTGAATAAAACTTCAATAATCCTCGCAATGGTTTTTTATTATTTTTGTACAGGTCTTATCAACGACTTTAAATGGATTTATCAACTGTTCTTGCAATCATCTGACCTCATTTGGTGGAGGTCTGTTAGTTGAACCGAATCCCATCGATTTCGACAAAGTCCTGGTGGAGTTCAAGAATATTGGAGAAACTGGAAATGTTGCAGTTATTGTGACGGTGGCTGTAGTCCTCCTGTGTTATATTGTGGTTCTTGTTATCGTCCGAAGAGCGGATGCAGAAGACACTCGAAATGTACGTACCAGTAATAAATTTAACTCCTCATCCCTTTCGTTAACTAGAAATCTAAAATCTTATCGAGTCATGGGGCCTCATCAGAAAAACCTGAGCTTACTGAAAGTTCTCTGTAGAATTAACGGGCTGAGAGTGCCAATAATAAGATTCTTACATACATACATACATACATACATACATACATACATACATACATACATACATACATACATACATACTTTATTGACTTTCCCTTTAGAGGCTTTTCAAAGACAATACAATAATAATTTAAAACTACTTAAAAACTCTTTAAAACTACTTAAACAAAGTTAACCAACAATGGCCAATGCCCTCTTTGAGATACGGCTGTAGAATATCATGGTAGTCACTTGTATTCATCAAAACAAATATCTAATCCAAGATGATGAATACAACTACCATGATTCCCTGCAGGTGCATCTCATAGAGGGAATTGGGAATTCACAGTTGTGAGCAAGAGAGCATGAAGGTAAGAGAGTTCACATTCCATGTAGGCCTGATTCCCAACGTAATCCTTCCCAGGTTATTTCGGGTAATATCACCATGTGTATTGAGTGGACTTTTTCATGCAGGAAGAAAATGCGTGTGGAAATGCATGGGCTTTCCACATAGGCAAACTCCACGTCACAGGACTGGCTATTTATAGACACTCTTTTTGTCGTATTTTATTGTTCCTAGGCTTAAAAACGCGTTTTAAAGCAGTTTGACACTATCGTTTTACACCTAAGTGGTTTAAAGCGATTCAAGCGTCGAGGTTGTTTTCGTTTCTTCTTGGTGTTACTTTGTCATTTTTGTACGCGCGACTAATACTGACGTCTGGCAGGCAATCGTAGCGCTCGCTACTGAGTCTTGCAAAAACGGTAGTAAGTCACCTTAAATTCCCTAACAGACTGGCCCAGCCCGTTTAAATGTCTTGATATCTACCATTTTCATTATTTCCAGAACTGTTCGCCAGTGCAGTTACCAGCTCCTTCAAACAACTCACACGAATATGAGATAATAATAACTACAGGCGTGTGGAGAAATTCAGGTACAACAGCTAAGGTTGGCATGGAGATATGCGGTACTGAAGAAAACACTGGAATTATTCAGCTCAACTTAGACGAGCCTGGCGTGGATAATTTTCTTTTTAATCGGGGAAACACGGATGTCTTTGTTCTGAGAGTTGAGAAGGCGCTCGGAGCGATTCAAGGAATGCGGATCGGTCATGACAACTCCGGTGAGAGCCCTTCCTGGTTTCTAGAAGAAATCATAGTTGTGGACAAACAGTCTAATCAACTGTACTCATTTACCAGCAGCCAGTGGTTTGCTCTCGAGCGAGGAGACGGTCGAATTGAGCGCTCGCTGGAGCTTGTACCAAATCAATTGGATTTTAGCCGTGAAGTTGTAAAACGTTGGTGTAAAGGGCTCACGGAAACGCACATTTGGGTTTCTGTTATAGCAAAGCCAAAGAGAAGCCGTTTTACGAGAGTACAGCGGGCGTCTTGCTGTGTTTCAGTGTTGCTAACAGCTATGCTCGCTAACGCGATGTTCTATGAGCTTAATGGTAAATCTGAGCAAGTTATTCAGATAGGACCGCTGAAATTCTCTTGGAGGCAAGTGATCATTGGTATTGAAAGCGCGCTTCTCGTGGCACCAATTAACATCCTGATAGTATTCTTGTTTCAAAAAGGTACTGAGAAGATTCGGAGTGAATCCACATGTCGTTCTAAAGATAAGTTGCTTATTTACCTCACCTGGTTCTTTTTGTTTTGTTCTTGTGCTGTTTCTGCCACGTTTACCATCTTCTACAGTTTGATTTGGGGAAAGAGCATCAGCGAGCAGTGGTTATCTTCGATGTTTATATCATTCACGCAAGATGTGACAATTACAGAACCTGTTAAGGTATTTTTTACAGCCCTGTTCCTGGCAGCAATTCTCAAAAGGAAGAAGAGTAGACATGAAGGATACATAGACCTTGAAGAGGCAAAAACAAAGCCTTCAAAAGACAGATTGTGGACGATGAAGTTATCTGAAGTGGAAAAAATGAGAAAACGCGAAGTCAGGAAGCAGAACCTGTCGCGGTTTTTCTTGGAACTTTTTATTTACCTCACTTTCGTTTTCCTACTAATGGTGGTATGTTATGGCAGCCGGAATGACCACCGATATCAGATGACAAGGTCTATTCGAGATGGGCTGCCGCACTTTGACAAGGTGAGTACAGTCTACCATGTATTAGTATCACCCAACTAGTCGACTAATGCAAATCCTGCATTTTAATTGGCTACGCTACCAGAGGACTATTAGTAATAGTCCTCGAGTAGCGAAATTGAATAGATGGTGTTGAATAGATGGTGTTGTGAACTTGGATTCACGGTGTGTCGAGCGCGACGTTTTCTTTCGTTTTATTCCTAAATAAATATTTCTTCAACTTGCATTTGCTAACTTTATTATTGCCTTTTCTGTTCGACTAGTTGGGTGATACTAAAACAATTAGACCCTTCGCCCTCAAGGGTACGGGTCTAATTGTTAAATAATTTTAATTGATTTAACTGTTAACTAAGTTATCTCGAGAGTGGTTTTAATTTTGCGCCTTTTTGCCAAGATCTTTGAATAAACAATTTATAATAATGCAGAAGTTGATTTTACCAATAAGGAGAACCGTGCATATTGTTTCTCAACCAATCATATTTCAAGCATATACGTCCCGGCCATCGGCTCCAGTATTAAATCCTGAGTTCTGATTGGTTTCTTAAGCTCTGTTGACGCCGTGTTCTGACTGCCTATGATCGAAAGTGATTGTGTTTGTTTCTGCTGTAGGCTTCCCAGTCACTTCAATTGATTTAATCCACTGAAATGCCATAATAATCCAAAACAAAAATGTTACATACGTTTAACCAATTAGGATCAAAATCAAGGCTAATTGCACATCTTTTACAACCAACGTGCAATCGGCAAAGTGAAAAAATGAAATGATGTAGTCATTAAATGGATGAGAAATGGATGAGAAAAAGAGTACTATATGTGATGGTAATAGGACTGAGTGGAGTCCAATTCCGTCTGTTATCATAAGAGTGATGACAAAATCGGACGACCGCGCAGCGGGAGTCCGATTTGTTTATCACGAGTATGATTACAGACCGAATTGGACGACACGAAGTCTTATTACCAATTAATCATAAAAATTACAATTTCCGAGAAAAGAAGACTAGCCAAGTTATGAAAGAGAGGGGAAATTTGCATTAAAATACCTACGAAGGAGATATAAACATTCCAAGGCCACCACGCCTCCTACCGACAATTAGGCCCCAAAAACGCAAAAGCGCACGCACGCACGCACGTAACTACAACTCTGAATGTGATTGGTTGATTTAAACTACAACTTTGAATGTGATTGGCTTATTGAATTGTCCGATAACAAACTGTCCAATATCAAACTGTCCGATAACAACTTGGCAAGTGAATTAGTGGAAAATAGGAGTTTTTTAAACCAATCACAATCGAGGAAATTGTAATTTTTATGATTAAGTTTGTAATCAGAAAATGCACGAGCATTTCCGAACGCCCCGAAAGTAATCGCAACTATCGTCATACCGTGACCTTATGCCTCTTTTTTAACGCCAGGTTCTAAAGAACGCCAAATACTGGAACTGGTTAGATGACGTTTTTATGCCAGGTGTTTTTGCTGGAAGATGGTACAACGGACAGCAAGAAAATCAAACAGTGTACATTGGTAATAAGCGCTCTATTCTTGGTGGGATGGCTCGAGCAAGGCAACTAAGAGTTCAACCGAGTAAGTTTCATTTACAGTGACATATAGTACATGTTTTGATTACCGTGTAATTCTAAATTGATTGGAGTGGAAACCCTTGCTTAGGGAAATGCTTAAAAATAATTACAACTTGTTTTCCCTTAAACATTTAACGACACACTAAATCGAAGTTTCGTGTTTCAT
Organism: Orbicella faveolata; assembly: GCF_042242905.1. Taxonomy (NCBI): domain Eukaryota; kingdom Metazoa; phylum Cnidaria; class Anthozoa; order Scleractinia; family Merulinidae; genus Orbicella; species Orbicella faveolata. Next base: position 2,263,970 of record NW_028301540.1, read on the forward strand.
CGCAAAGGATTCTGAGAGATCATGATCGGATCGAAAGTATTCGATCCCTTGATCTTCTGAACGCCTTTCACTACATCTTTTCGTGCTCGAAAAAAAAAAAAAAATAAGTAAGTACATAAATAAATAAATTAATTAATTAATTAATTACAATATTTAGAGAGGAAGCCACATCAGCCTTGGCTGGTTCTCATAAGGGTGCTCTATCATGGTTGAACTGGAATTTGGAGTGTTAGTTTTTGTGGAGGGAGGAAAACCCAAGAACCCAGGGAAAAACCCTCAGAGGAGGCGAGAACCAACAATGAACTTAACCCACCTATGGTACCGGGCCGGAATCCAACCAGGGCAACATTGGTGGGAGGCTCTCACCACTGCACCATTTCTGCTCCCCTAGCACGAAATAAATCTATTTTTCTTTAGAGTGATGTTAAGATTTAGAAACACTCGTGGAAGGCTTGAATACCTCGAAACAGGTGTGCGTTGGCATTTCCAAAACATTCTCAGTTTAAACTTACTCTCGTGGTACTAGAAGTTGCTTGGATAACCCGTGCGACCTGATTAGTCAATAGCGACCAACTTTTGTATAGCAAAGCACACAAAAAATGATACACTACTTACTCAAAACGAATGGAATCAATGAAACAAAAACACTGATCGGATGACATGAATGTGCTGCGGAACCCAATACAGCATAGTCAGAATGTGCTATTTGTATCTATTCTGATACCGAATGTAAGCAATAATTATTGATCCCATCATTACATATATATGGGTTTACCGGCGCAATAAACCCACGCGGGATTTTGGGGGAACACGAGAACAGCTTGTAAATAACGAGCACGTATTTTTATCTCGATTTCATATCAAATTATCTTACTAACTTTTTTTCCTAAAATTTGCAGCCTCGTGCGACCTCGTGGATTTCATGAAGAGAATGTTTCCAGTTTGTTATGATGGATACTCGGAAGCAAACGAAGATAAGACAGCCTACAATAAACCGGGATGGAAGCCTATCGATAACTCTACGACTCATCACGAACTACTCCGACTTTGCCCGAAGCCCTGGCGGTACCAAGATGCTGGTGTTAGTGACACGGTGCCCAAGTGGGGACAATTCTCATTTTACCCCGGAGGAGGATTTGTGGCTGACTTAGGATACGAGAACGCAACAGGTTTTAGCATCATTGAGAATTTAAAAACTAATGACTGGCTGGACAGACAAACCAGAGCTGTTATTGTGGAGTTTTCCGCGTTCAACCCGTCAGTAAATATTTTAGGTATTGGGACGTATTTTTACGAGGTTGAGGCTTCGGGATACACTGCACCTTTCACGAGAATTGATGTTATCTCTTTGTACTCCACTGAATCCGCTTCGCAGCAATTTTATTCGATCTGTGTTCTTCTATTTATCATCTTCGTGCTGTGGTACCTTGGGCGAGAGGGTTACAAGCTTTACAAGCAGGGTTTCCGGTATTTTAAATCCTTCTGGAACTTGGTAGAACTATGTCAAGTGTTTTTCTCAGTGCTAGCGGTGGTTATGTATATCGTGCAATCGGACAGAGTCACATCAGCAATCAGGAAATTACAAGAAAACGTTTACGCGAATGTAAGTTTCCAAGAAGCTATTGCGTGGCTTGAAGCTGAGAATGCTGTTTTGGGGATTCTCACTTTTATCGTTACTGCAAAACTTTTACGACTTATTCGATTTAATCAGCATGTTGTGGAGTTTTCCAAAACATTGGAGACATTAGCGCGTCTTCTTTCATCTTTTGTTGTTGTGTTATTGATTTTCTTCCTTGCTTTCTTACACTTCGGTATTCTGATTTTTGGAAAAGGAGCTGAGTACTACTCGTCGGTTCTAAAAGCAACGTATTTTCAACTCGAGTTAACTTTAGGTCGAGTGAAAGCGAGACCTATTAACGACTTAGCAGAGGCCAACGATACCTTTGGCAGGATCTTTGCTGCCTTACTGTTGCTAAGTCTAACCATACTTTCAATGAACTTCTTTATCGCTCTAATGAACGACGCCCTGTTGGAGGCAAAGAACGCCATTAATGAAAATAAACTATTCGAGCTCGTCGATGAATGCGATTGGAAGAGTACACAAGAGCGCAAGGTTCTTTTTGATGCAATTAGTAATGGTATACACGAAATGAAAGTCAATGAATCATCAGCCAGGTCGAGTGAAACAGAGATTAAAACTCCAGAACTGAATTCCAGGAACGGTACGGCGATTAACTTTGATTTAATCAGCCAAGCAATTAAAAACGCCAGAAAACAAATTATCCAGATATCAGGAAATGAGAAACCAAGCAGCACAAGAAGAGAGTCGTTCTTTGATAAAGCCAGTAATATTGTTGGACACCTGAAACAAGCAAACTATGACAATCAGAACCATAATAAGAAGGAACGTAAAGTACGATTCAGAAACGATGTCATTAAATCTCAACTTAGGAGATTACAGAAGACCAAGAAAGATCTGTTTAAACATTTGGACGGCATAGTCCAAGGGTACTGCGAAGAAGAAGAGAAATTCCATTTGTTGTGTCAGGAGATAGGTGTTTATACTTCCGCAGACTCCATGACAAACGTTACAGGAACTGTAAATGAATCATTCGCTTGAGCTATATGTTTTTGCCTTTTTACTACATCAACAAAATAGATTAGACGATTATTAAAAGAATACCAAACGAATGGCGAGCTCAACATTTAGCTTACAGCAACAACACACGCTTTATTACCCATTTTATTACCCTTTTCTCCCATTTCGTTCTCGACTATTATTGTTAAGTCGCTCTACTCTCTTATGTCAGCCATGTTTCGCTACTTAATTTCTACATTATGTGTTATGTATACAGTCGAACTTCTATTAAGAGTCCACCTGTTAAGGGCCACCCCTTGTTAAACGGCCAGTTATCAGTCTCGCAATTATTGCGCGTAAAATAATGCAAATAAAACCCTTATTAACCAGCCACCCCTATTAAGCGGTTGCGGTCACCTTTTGGTCGTCCCGATGAGGGTTTTCCTATTGTCAGCTTTACCCCTATTAACAGCCACTCAAAATTTAATGCACGTTAATTAACTTTGTTTTGGAAAAGGCGATGGCGGATAAGAATCCGAAATAGAAGGTGACAAGTGAGAAAAACATTCAAACACACTTTTATCATGATTGTTTTTAAGTGATTCCATGTTCACTAGAAATTAACCCGCTGGCGAAAAATATTAAAGGTAAACAAACCCCATTAAACGGCACCTCCCATTTTTCCAAGGGTGGCCGCCTAATAGGGGTTCGACTGTATATATTAATAAAGTTACCGTTACTGTTACTGTCAGCCGAAATAGAAAAAAACTCTTGGTTACGAAAAACGATGATTAGAACAGAAAATTAGGTCAATTTAACCAGAATGACTTAAAAGCTAATCGAGCTGAGTGAAATTAAATAGTATACTTTGAGAAAAAAAATTCCTTGCAACACATTACCAAAAGTTTAAGGGTTGGAAGCCAGTAATGCACATGTAGAGCTTTGATGTACAGCAAAAATATCAAATGTTGGCATGTACGTTAGCTATAGAACTGCAGTAATGCATATCTCTTTTATAAATAAATATGTTTCCATACGGTTAGCACAAGTTTTCTTTATATATGTGAAGCTAGACCAGCTGTTTTCCAGGGGAGGGTGAGGAGGACTCGCATGTTAATTGGGCCAGGATGTTTGTATCCTGACATAGCTAAGCCTTATTTTATCCCTTAAAGATTCCATTCTAAGCAACCACAGAAACAAGAGCTATTCTAGTATACTAAAGGCAGTGTTATGGTTATGAAATGTTTTACTTAAGAAAGAAAATTCATTAACATTTCGTCCCAGATCTATGAACAACATCAAAACATTATCACGGACTTTTGAATTGTTTATTTCGTCGTTTAAAACTCTAAAAGATTCCTTTAAAATAAATCAAATATTCAAGTTCAGTCTGGAACACCCTAAATGAAACTAAAATCCAAGGGATACGGCGAGTATCCCCACCCCTTTCATATAGAAGTCCCCCCGGGAGGTGGACACATGTATGCCGTCCCCTTAACTTTGTCTTGGCTTTCACAACTGTTTTGAAATTGTTGAACTTTACCGTTGAATTAATGCAAGTAACTAAGTCATCTATGTAATATATGTGTAAGTAGTTCTGGTTATTTACCCACGGAGCATCGAGGAGTTCTTAGGAATTCTTTATTAAGGAAACGTGCTTAGAGACTGAATTGGAATTTGCAGTTTCGGATTTTGTAGATGTAGTAAAATTAGATAACTCTGAGAAAACCCTCGAACAAGGATGAGAGCCAACTTCATACTTGTAGTCCAGATAACTAACTGGTTTAACATAACCCTGTAATTATGTCCTACTCAGTATTAAAAAAACAACAACAACAAAATTGCCTCAAATGATTTTTTTACGCTCTGTGAAATCGCACGTTTTTAAAATGTGTTCTGTCCGTATTGTTGGGCGCAACATGTTGCGCGCGTTTTGCCACCCTGTTGCGACGTGGTTGAATGTTGTTGGCTCAAATTTGACTATTTTCAAACTTGAGCCACTTTTTAAAACACCCAACATATCGCAACACGTCGCAACAGGGTGGCCAAACGTACGCAACATGTTGCGCCCAACAATGTTGCGATATGTTGCGTTGAAGATGTTGCGATCGTTTGGCCGGGTCCGTATGGGGTTAACTCTTTGTGACGACACCGAATACTGATCCAAGCATATCGTTGTAGAGGAAATCTGAAAATTTGTATTTTTTGCGCCAGATTTATTTCTTTCTCCTTTCATGAGGCGTTTCTCTCTCATATTTTTTTATTACTGCATGTTCAGTACACGGCTTCGCCCCGGGAAAATCTTCCAGACTTTAGAGTGACCTACGAGTAGTGTTCCTTACATGTCTGAGGAAAAAATGTACCAAATCGCGTTTCCCGTACGTGTCGTTATAATTCATCAATATTTGGCGATGCAAAACTGACCTTTACGCTATTACACTTACTAAATTGTACCCTTGACGCCTAAGATCGAGGCTCAAATTCGTCAACGTTAATATTGAAATAGCTGTATTTGTTTAGCTAAATATCACCGTTAATTACTGCGCCATCGTAATTCTTGACTTGACAATTAGGAAGCTGGTTATTTCACACAGAGCGAGAAAATCCATTGATTTTCTATTCAGGGCGGAAAAACGTACTGCGCAGCTTTCTGTGCATCCCTAGCCCTACTTGCGGGCTCAAGTAGTAATGCAAGCTGCATGGTTTCGCAATGGTTGCAAAAAGCGGCGGATGTCATTCGGATCATTTATTTATACTTGGGCAAGCATGAATTGTTTTCGGCATTTCACTGTTAAGAAACAAGCCTCCCCCTGCCTGCTGAGAGGCTCTCTTGCTTATATATTCAGTCAGTTGCTTATATGAATGCAATATGTAAAGAGTGTTTGTGGGGAAAAAATGTGTCTTCGCACCGAAATTTCTTGTAGAGATCGTTTACGCGTGACGTCATCACTTTCTGAAATCCAAAACTAAAGAGCCACCAAAGTTTTTATCCTCATCAGGCATAAGGGGCGATACATCTGTATTTGTTTAAATTTTACAGCTCAATAGCGTGTTTCGTTTGGAAACCAGAGCATTTTGAATTTCAGGGTTATGGAGGTGCGTGACACAAGACTACGATCGAGTTTGCTGAAAAATATATACTTATCTCATGATTTTGAGCCTTTTTAGAAGTTAGTATATTAGGATAAGTGCTTGTGTAAATGCTTGTTTGTTCAGTACTGGTAATCAGTTGCCTAGATAGCCAAAGTAAGGTCCAGATGTTTACACTATTTTCCGGCTGTCACATTGGTGTACCACGGATGTACACCAACATGGCGTTTTCATACTGGGCTTTGTAAATTTCTGTGAAACGTTTCGATGAATATCTGAAGTTTGGAGAAACGCACAGGCCTAAAACTTAGAAAAGTGTTTTATTCAGTTATCTTCTATAGCATCACAATTTCTTAGGTTTTTCCACTAGATGGTTTTCGATTTACTTTTTTATTGCGTGAAAGAGAAAACCATCCATACCGCGGAAAAATAAAGGGCTTTAGGTTGATTTTGTCCGAAAAAAATTGATCCCCTACGAAAACAATACACCAGCTTTTCACTAGTGACGTTAAAATGTTCCTTGTTACCTGGAAAATTGCAAAAGATCGACGAAATAGACCTTTTTAGCTTGGGCGGTTTGTTGTCCCATTTTAGGTCATGTGATGATACTCTTGAATTCTTGCTTTCAAATTTTCAAATAGTCGCATGTGTATGAATGAATAATTTCATGATGGATAAAAGAACAATTCTCTAGAGAATATCACGTGGTCTGTAATGGGAAAACAAACCGCCCAAGCTAAAAACGTGTATTCCCGCCATTTTTTTTTCAAACCGGAAGACTGCTGCGCAGCCAAAACTCGCGCATGCTTATTACGTTTTCCGCTCTGAATTCTAACTGGTGTTTCTTTTCCTTTTGACGCATTTGCTTACCTGGGTACAAGGAAATGAAACAACGACTTCGTACTGTCTCGATTCCAAAGAGTGGAAACAGTTACAGTACAATATTAGTATGACATTACTAAAAGCTTATTTAAAATGTTAAATGATTTAATTAACTCTCTATAACACGTTCTTCACCGAGCCAGAATAAACGCTTTTACCCTTTTCAACGCCCGGGTATGAATTTATATTCGGGAACTTCCATGGAGAACTTAATTCTTAGGGGAGGTGGGAGGGTGAATTTCCGAAATGCGAATCTTTCACCTCAAAATTCCGAAAATTCCGCGAGGAAAATACATTGGAACAGGAATTCTCAGTAAGAAAATTTTCAAAGTTTGGGTATACCTCGCGAGGGTGTAATCTTTTCCGCAACTTTAGGAAATCCCTCTTCCATTCGCCGATAGAAATTTCCTCAAATTCAACCGGAATTTTTAGTCAAATAAAAAAGCGCACGAGGTTTTTGTTGCATGAAGCGAGAAGAGAACTTCTGATCCAGGATGGGAAGCTAGTCGAGAGTCGGTTAACCCCAACTGGGATTTAATTTGCCGATACCCATTTACTCTCCTGGGTGGAGAGAAGCACCGTGAGTAAGAACACAGCACAACGGCCCCAGCCACGGCTCCAACCCAGACTCCTCGATCCAGCGTCCACCAACCATGCGGTCACTTTGTCTTCATACAAATTGAGCCAAGAATTACAAACTGCGATGATTATTACAAAGTGTGACAACACACCATTTTTAGATCATTTGAATGTCCGGGTTCCAGACCCAAAAAGTTTTGTCTCCTGCTCCTCTTAAGGTATCAGCTAATCCACCGGGGCCGTCTGCGCGCGGATCGTTCTAGCGTTCTTTGTTTCAACACAAACCCCTATAAACCTTATATTTTTTGAAAGCTGAATAATCATGATTACAGCTAATTCCCCTTAAGAGGTATAAAACTTTAATGCGCTTAAAAAATGAGGAGGTTTTTGCAAAGCTAAGTGTTTTCATTCATTAAGTTCCACGCTCACCAAAAACAAACGGAAGAAAACGATTAATACGGCTCTCATTTCTTCACACGTTTGCCTAAAAAACTGTGTCTCAGATTTCTGGAATGTGCGTTCGTTTTATTTTTACAAGCAAATATATTCGGGGATGAGAAATTATTGCCACCACCAGTGGAAAATAGGCTATAACTTTGAAATGAAAAGAAGAATTAAAATTCGCAGACACGGATTTGTAGGTAAGCTATCTGACAACAATTTGGCCAAATTTCAGCCAAATTGGTCCAGGGGCTGCCGACTTGGAGTTCAAAACGCATGCACAACTCGCCCAAATTTTCATATCGAGAAACCAGGAAAAATAGAATTTCGACCGCAATGAGGTTAGCGACACCTTGGCGTCAAGCAAATAAAGTGTTGATCGAAAAAAGAAAGTATCAGTTTTCTTGAACAGTAGTACTTTGACACGTAACAAGAAACAGACAAATTTTTGCGGCGGTGGGAAACTATCTCGTTGAGAAAAAGACGCTTCCAAGACCGGCCCAACAATTTATTCCTTGAGGTTAGTGAACGCCGAATCATTTGACTGACTTCTCAAATAGATCAGATTACACGCAGCAATGAAAACATCTTGATGACTTTATTTTTAATTATAGCTAGGTTTGTAAAGATGCCAAAGACAAGAAAGGACCAGAAAGCGATCGAGAGCAGCAGCTAACACTCCGGCGCCGGCATTCCAGCCGATCTCCTGCAGTTCAACGTCCCCGTGACAGAATTGACATGAAACTGACTCGTGAAGCTTTTCTTGCAGGTTTTCTCCAGAAACAATGGTTCGACCATTCAACTTTGCCCACGATCCAACATCTTCTTGTTCTTCTTCATTTTCTTCTAACCGAATTTTAGAACAGCTTGCACACATTTCAACCGACTGCTTTTCACTCGTATCCGGTTTGCGTTCATGTTCTTCGATTTCTTGTAGCCATTTGTCTTGGTTGAAGAAAGAACCTTTGTCGCTCGAAGCGATGTCTGCTGCCGATTCACAGCTAAATGCTTTCTTCCCTTTCTTTGGTCTTGGCTTTGACGAGGAAAAGGGACACGACCTTTTTTCTTTTCGAAGACATTCATGATTTCACAAGACGACAACTTTGAGAGCTTCCAAGATGGCGAATCGCGTGTGTTTTGTGAAACATAAATACACATGTGCTTAGCTGTCACGTAACCTCCTCTTATTTGACAACGTGAGGACAAGAGTTGTCAGCGGCTAATTAGAATAATTAAGATGGCAAAATTGTTTTCGCTGAATAACTTCCCGTACGAATAACAACTTTTTTGTGGATTTTTTTTAAACGAAAGCTTTTCAGTTAAGATTCATCGAATCATTTAAAAATCCAAAATTACGTAAAACGGTCAATTTTGGGTTGGCTGATACCTTAAAAGAACTGAAATGAAAGAAAATATTTATGAGATTAAAAAAAACATATACATAAAAGTTCAAGTTTTTAACATGCCTTATTCGAAATAAGCTAAGTAAGTAATTATAAATTGAAACAACAAAAATAGGAAAGAATAATCTGTACGCTACAAACGTGTTCTTGTAAGTCTAATTTATGGAAAAGTTTCAAAATATTCAATTTTAAAGCTGTAAACCTGGTTCAAGCCATTGTCTCGAACTTTCCTGGGCTACGATAAATTTGAAAATGAAAATACATGTTAAAACATTTGTTTAGAAATTACAACCCTGAAGAAAGTTGACTTGTTTTGCGCTAACCCTTGACGCTGTACGCATTTCAGTTACGCATTGCAAATATGCATTGCTGACTTATTCTGCATCATCGACTAAATTAATTGTGAGTTGATGAGTAACAAAAGCTAAACTGTTTGAAAGAACATTGAAAAATTACCAAAAGCTTAAAAATGAAGATGAATATTAAAACATTTTACATTTTAGAAATTACGTCTAGGAAAATTGACTTGTTTTGAATAACCTAGCTTGACAGTTTTAGCAATGTCATAAGAGAATACCCTTTTACGTGGATTGATTCGACGGTTGTCAGTTTAGAGCAGTAGTGAGTAAATAATAGTCTCTAACAATACAGTAAAGCCTAAAATTAAGACAGGCTCTGGTACAAGCTGTAAAACATCTTAATTTCCTTCAGTTCCCGGCTTGAACTACATAACTTTAAACAATCTCTTTTCTGCTAAAGCGGATCTACAGTTAAGCTTTTTTGCTTGTTATGTTTAAACAAGGAAGATATCGTTAATTATTTATCAGGAACGTGTGCATTTTCAAATTAAACAAACTGCCCCTCGTCCAATTTCGAGTTTATCCTGCAGCAGAACTTTACAGGTTGAGACTGAAGCGTTTGCTCCCAGAAAAAAAAAAAAATAGGTGCTCGATGAACACATGAATCCACGGACGTAGGTAAGTCGATTAGGAATCTTTGCAGGACCTGGGTTTAATTCAATGTCTCCAGATAACAAAAGCTTCTTTTCTGACAAGAGGTAGTTCTTATTATCAAATTGAAGTCGGACAAAAATTCTGGATAACATTTATGATTCGTACCAGAAGACCATGCAACACTTTTCTTGCTCAAATTTTGTTTAAAAGAATCAGGCAAAACAAGACTCTTCTTCATGAGCAAGCTTGACAATCCATAGTTCATCCCTTGAAATATCTCGAAATGGCTGAATAATCCCTCGAAAGGGATTCGAGTTTCCTTGAGAGGAATGAATTACCGCGAACAGTGACTTCGTGATTCTGTGCCATTTGAGTCGCCCAGTGATGTAACCGGCCTGATTGCAGATTCTGTTCTACATTGCGTAATATTGTTTTAAAATTTGAGTGCATGGCATTAATGTCCTCTACATCACAAGCAACATTAGGGACCTTTATACAATGCAAGGACGAGAAGGCCAAGACGGGAACGGCAGTCAGGACGCGGGAAACTTTCGCGTGCCCTGTCGCCAAAGACAAAATGCTTTAAGTTGTGTAATTTTCGTATAGGACGGCGACGTCAATAACTCTAGCTTCATAAAAGCTTTTCATAAAACCAATGAAATGTGAACGATCTTAGTATCGACCTGGTTCACATAGCTTTTTGTTAGCAGAGCGTTTTAGAATCGATCCTGCCTGTAGCTGAAACAAATATTTATAATAAAACAACCATTAAGTTGAGTTCCAGGTTGCATGAAAACATGAAATAAATATCAATTTGCAAATGTGCATTTTATTTACTCGATAGCTGCTTTGAAGGCACTTAGCAATCGTATTTCCGATTAAAACCTTTCGGAAACCCCTCAAGATCATTCGAGAACAATGTTTTGGCACATTCCCTGATAGCTGTACCTGATTATATCAGAAAAAATAGAAAACTTTGTCTACTCACCAATCCACCGTAGGAAAAAAACTGGCGGCTGTACATTTTACCACAATACCTTGCGAACCTAACACAGCCTATAATGCACAAAGAAAGCCAAATTTTTACAGTATTTGTCCCTGTACCAAGGACGTTGTGCAGCCTAGGTTTGAAGATTTTATAACTTTTCTGTACGTTTATGAATGTTGCTAAGGTTTTCTTACGCTAAGAACTATGGGTAGATGTACCAGTCGCCATCTTTTTTTCCTACGGAGGATTCGCGTCACTTCCAAGTGATCTGTGACGCCATTGCGGGGGCCTGGGAAAAGAAATTTTAATGCCGTATCCCATTAACCAACGCGCGCCATGCGGGAAGGTTTGCGACAAAGAAATCGTTCCATGGAAGAGAGATATTTATTATAAATTAGACTGAAAGTGAAGGGTCAAAGTCTTACGTACTAGGATGTCTTCTGTGGGTCGAATCCTCGTATAATTCTTTGGGATTTCGTCAGCGCTAAATTCTTTCCCGTAGAAGAGTGTTGAATTTACATTCAATCAGTGAGCAAATTTTGACGACGTACTCAGTTTTATTCTGCGGTGGAAGTGTTAACAGATCTAAACAAGCCAGCTGTCGACCGGCTCTGACGAGAGTCGGATCTTTCAGGACCGGATATCTTTCCTCGGGATATCCATGGACGTGCGAACTTGGTGGGTAAGTTTCCTGTAGGTCTCCACCGGCTGCTCGCTTTAAGGGTGGAATTTTTAGTAGCAGCTCTTTTAATTGGCTGACTTTTGGCTCTCTTTGACGCATCAGTCCTACCGTAATCCGTCAAACTTGATCGACTTCTCATCAAGATGGACAGACTTGGCCAATCCAGTTTTAAGTGCAGACAAGAACTGCTGGTCACTACCGAGAACAACTATAACATAAAAAGGATCAAAAAATGGAACGAATAGAGTTCAGCCCTCCATTTTCAAATGTCTATGCAGGGTTGTGCAACACCCCACCACTTTGTTAAACTGTAAAAATTCTGTTATGCCACCAGATATCATTGTGGTATACAGAAAAAAATATCATTTAAGGTGGCGCAATAGGGTTTTTTGGCCGCGCGAAGAATGGGTACGAAAAATAACGCGAGCTTTAAATGGCAACAAATATCAAAACAAACATGGCGGCTTCACGCGAGCGCACAATTTTTGTCACGTAAACGCGAAGCTTACTTGATGAGAGTGAAATGGCATCGGTACTTTCCAGTAACGAGCACAATAATCACAGTAAAAGACCAGAAGTTTAACGCCTACACAACATCCGTAATGTGTCAGGTCGCTTTCGGAAAGTGGAAGCGATCGAGACCAGAAAAGAAACAAAAATAAACATACTGCACGAAGGGTTCAAAAACTGGAATTCCAAAAGGAAACTCCAGTATGATATCATATCCAAGGAAAACGAGCCCTCAGCAAAACCAATGACAAGAGCACTTGAGGTCAGTACATTTTTCTTTACCCGGGAGTCTTGAATTTTTGGTAAGATTTTCTTGCCCAGCTTGTCCTTTTCATCGGCCTACCTGTTCTATTGACTCCAACCCTGATTCCTACCAGCAGATTTCAGCTAAGAGGGAGGCAAACCGGCCACAAGGATCCAGACTGGTGGACATAGAAACCCTTACAGACAGTCTGAAGGAATGCTTGTTTTGTCATCGCGGTAAATACTTACTATTTTTCACTGCACTATAGCATATTTTGAGCATCTCGAAAATTTCTTCAATTCTGGCGGGTTTGTTTCGTATTGTCATTTTTCTAAATGTTGACTTATTTGGTGCTACAAGTATAATCCTACAATATATTCATCCATGCATTCAAATGATTTGTTTATTTCCAAAAACGTACAGTAAATGTATCATTTCTTCGACCTTGCAGAGATGCCTATTTCAAGAATTTACAGAAAATAACAAATCCTGCACTGGCTTGTAATATTGGTTTCTAAAGTTGCAAGCTTTACGGCCAGGACCACTTCATTCACCAGCCTAAAACTTGGTTGTATCGGCCCACTGTTTCGAAAATAATTTCTTGGTTCATGAGAAATTGAAAGTGAGATTACGCTCAATGTCATCTTCATGGTCAGAAGGAAACAATATTCACTCTCTCCTCAAACCAAGGTTAGGTGAAATTTGAACTGGACTTAGAATAACATGGCCTTCCCACCAACAAGCCTTATTCACAATAGCTGCCATATTGGTCCCATATTACAACCAAAATTGGCCATGTGGTCTTCCAGGGAGCAAACAGTGCAAATTATTGGGAGATAAGCTTATCCTCGTGCTCCCGTATTTTTCTCAAAAGCACACTGGAGTGTCAGATAATAGACTATGATGGAATTGTGACAAGTTAGGAAAGATTACTCTGTATGCCATTAACGTGTTAGTGGCACAAGGAGTTATCTTTTAAAACAGCTGAAAATCTCTTCTTTTTTTTCAAGTGTACCATGTAGTGCAACGGCATAAGCAAACAGCAAATGTGAAGAAAATTCATCACAATACAAAAAACCTGGCTAAAATTTCTGGATTTGAAGTTGTTTACCCCTTCAGAAATCTCGTGGTCAGTTAATTTTGCACTATACACCATTATCATATAAAAAACATAACAAATATTGTGAATGGAGTACTTTTTCTCTGTTAGTTTACAGTGTATTTTACAATATTTTTAAACCCTTTGTCCCTCGGCAATGTTATTGTAGAACAACAAAATGGTTTGGCAAGCACGTTTACTGTTCTATGCAGCCAATGCAATCCAGAAAACACCATTAAAACATCAAAAGGGCCATATCCGGTGCACGTGGTCCATTGACCTTTGATGTGAACACGAGAGCTGCCCTTGGTTGTTTACATACAGGAGTGGGCAACACCCGTTTAAACAATTTACTTTCAACCCTCCATGTGCCTGCAATGAACTCATCAACTTTTAAAAATCGGGAAAGGGAAGCTGGAATGGCAATAGAACTAGTAGCCAAAAACAGTTGCCAACAATTTCTAAACCGTGAATGAGAGAAAGCAATCGAAAATGGTAACAAGCCGGACGAGAACAATTTGGTACCCATTGCCTGTTCTTTGGGTGGCAACTTCAATACCGGACGTGCTGCAGTCATGGGCCTTTCAACTGGAAAGGTCCTCGACTACACAACGAAAAATAAAATGTGCCACTCCTGTGATGAAGCTAAAAAGGCAGGAAAACAACGAAAAGACCACGACTGTACAAAAAATCATTCGGGCTCTTCAAATTCAATGGAACCTTTAGCTGCAGTTGAACTTTTGAATAAGGTAACTGAATCAAATGTCAAATTTTCACTTTACACTGGGGATGATGATTCAGCAACTGAATCTCACCTAAAGTAAAAGGTACCCTACGGTGTGGAAAAATGGAGTGACACAGTTCACATAAAAAGATCCCTTACAACACTCCTACACAACTCGAGGCAACGAAGTAAGCTCCCCAACAGTTCGGGCAAGCACTCTTCCCTCCAAAACGCCGAAGGTCAATATCCAAAGCCTAGCCAGAGTTCTGTCTACGAACATTTATTTCAAACAACCTTTGACGCCCACGACGCCCTAGGGGACCTGATCGCTCTTCGAAGAATCTTGTTTCCGTCTAGGCTGGCTTTGTCTGATGAAATGCTGGTGAACAGAAGTTCTGTAATCTCTGTCAAGGATGCCGCCGGAGACTTGAAATATCTTCACAACCGTCATCAGAGACTCCTGTCCTTTCGAGGAGAGCTGTACAACCCAGTTCATGCGGATAGCCCAATAAAAAGCATCGCCGAAAAAATTGCTGGCAGTGGCCTAAGGTATGAGGATTTCAAGAATTTGTACCAGTGATTTGGACGGAAAGGTCTTGTGTGTATTTTGTCGAGTCGCTCATCGCTTCCAAGGGTCACAAACACGACGAGAATAGTCTCCGCAATTTTGAAACACTTCGAAGACATTTCCAAAGATTCTGCGACATAATGAATTAAGATATGTCCTCAACTGACTTTCAGGTCAAAAGCATTTTGTATAAAAACGTCAAAGATAAGTGACTGCCTGTGTTTGCACATTCGTTCTCGACGCGTGGTTCGAAAGTTCGCGCATGCCCAAAAAACGATCGTGGCGAGTTCCTATTCTGATAACGCAATTGCCTTTGAGGTAAACAGATAGAAAGTTCCCCCTCAGATTTCTCGAATTTCCTTCGGTGAAATTCCTTAAAATTTGACAGAGATGTTATACCTTTTTAACTTTCCTTGCTGTCAATTTATCAGAAAAATTTGTAAGACAAGGTTTTCGCTCAGCCAAAACAGCACAAAAATTCTAAAAACGAAGAAATTACCTTGACAACCCCTACTTTTTCCGATTTTAAAAGTTTCTTCTTGTCAGACTCTACCCGGTCGGAGAATATCAGAAAATTTTACCGAAGGAAATTGAAGAAAATTGAAATCAAAGCCAAACAGACATTAATTAATGGCAATGTTTGAGTAGTTTTAATTTGAGACTAAAAGCGTTGATTTCAATGGTGACTGCTGTACAGCAAATTTTGGCCCCGTTTGTTATGTTTCAGTAGCTTTGATTTGGAAAATAGCAAAAAGAAGGAGAATACTAACTTTCGATTGCTGTCATTGGCGCGCGCTTCGTGATCCTGCATAACTCTATTGAGCCACCTTAAGAACCTAAGATTTAAGAACCTGTTGGGCTAAAATTTCTATTTATACCCCATTTATGTAAAATGTAGGTTTTCATAATTATACAGGATTTTTAGTGTACCGGTAGCCCTTTTTTATTTTTAAATATCCCAAAGAGGGTGCAAACTTGTGAAAGATATGCACATTATTACCTAATTTTAAAAGTACTTTGATGATTTTTCAAAATGGCACTTTATACTTTGGTTTTTGTTACTCTTATTGTGTAGTTCTAAGAAATATCTATAACCACCCTACAGATCCCTACCTCCATTGTGTCAAGGAAAGTAAAGCTAAAGAAAAAATTTCTGGTGCCTTGGTGGGTTTAAACCAAAAAACCTTCTCTGGAGAAGATGTGGATATTTCCCTGCACAATACAATCACTGTCAGTGTAAACTAGTTTGAATCGACACATTTTACCTGCTACAATTTTTGCAATTCGCAAACATAGCGTTTGATCTGACCGAAGGTCTAGGTGAGCAGAACCAGGGTAGTACTCAGAAAGGGTGTACCATTCAAATTTTTACGCCCAGTGCTCCCAAGATTTTGTTTGGTAAACTCTCCGTGCTTCCTTTGGTGGGGGTTTTTCCACACAGTTCAGTCTCAAAGTGTTCTGGCAACTCTCTGCATCTGAAACTGTGGTTCTGGACACACTCTATACACACTCTATACACTTTATTGTTTTCAAATTATATTTCAAAAAAGAAGGGCATGTACGCAACTAGCAAAGGCTAATCTAGACGGGCCATGCCTTAATAGCCGAACTACAAAAACACGAAATCAGAAATTAACTAATTAAATTGAAGGAAAAAATACAGTTTTAAATAACAACAAGAAAATCCGTTTCATTGACCTAATTTAAAATATTAAAGGTACAGCTACAGTTGGCTCCGGTGGTCTGGGGCTTCTGGGATTGGATAAGTGGATTTGGCAGATGAACTGCCAGTAGATAATCTTCTCTCCTTACCATCCCCACATGTACGTCTAATAATTTTTATCTCTTGCCCAGTCAGTGGGTGGTTAATTATTTATAGCTCTTTAAGTTGTTTGTAAAAAGCATGACCACATTCTTTCGTTGTCTCATGGTCATCATTCCCCAACCAAAGGGCAACAATCAAAACCGTGCTAAGTAAATTGTAAGGCTCGATAAGTTTCACTCTTAAACTGGTTCTCCTGTCAAATGACGAGACCATTTTAGCCAAGAAAAGCCATCTGTGTAATCCATTAGAGTCAGACAATTATTGGGTGTTTTGATTACACTCTGAGTACCAGGTTGGGTAAGAAACAGTGACAATGTACTTTTCAATGTCAGCATGACCTATACCACTTCTCCAAATTCACTGAATTCTAGACCAATTTGTTTCCGTAATTCTTGGTGGGTGTCATTCAGATGACCAAAAATCTCATCCTTACTTAAAATTGGATTGATGCCAATGGGCCCTGCCAATTTTTTCCCCCACTTGTTTCTCTGTACATCTTGTGTTTCTTTTTGTCCAATCGCAAGTGACCCCACAATTCGACAAGAAAATCCCATAAATGTCGAGTGCTGTTTTCTAAAAACACAAGGCATAATGGGCTCCTGGCATAACATTCTTGAGAAAAGAACCATTGTCAATTTCGAGGAGCCAGTCGCAAGAATACGGTTTGTTCTTTTGAACTATTTCATTGAACACTTGTCTCTGGTTGTAGAAACCAGTGCTTGGTGAGGGCTCTGGACAAAACAGTGCTTGAAGTTCTGGGCAGCGCAGGAACAGTTCATTTCTGAACTTGCATAATTTGCTGTGAAAATCGCGAGTTCCATCAGTTCCGTGGAGTAAAAAGTCGACGGGTGACAAAATTTTGGCAATCCTTGGTAAAACTAAATCCACAAGTTCTTCATCGTTCATACAGTTCAGCGGCTTGCTGACCCTTTGCTTCGTTGAATAAGGATTGCTCTCGTCGACTAGAAATTTTTCTGCGCATTGTCTTAATGGAATCCGTTTCCAGGAGATTGGCAAGCAACCCGGTTTGTGCTCAGGATAAAGACGAAGTTGTTCGTTTAAACTCTTTTTGTTTTTGTAAAATTTACCACAGTTTTGAAATGGGCAATGAAGACGAATTGCTGACTCGGCGTTACGCGCATTTTCCTTAATTTGCTCGACAAGACATCCAAACAAATAATGATAAGCCACAATAAAAACAATTAGCTGGCAAAAGAAACGATATGTAATTACTTTAAATGTTGAATGTCGCCGCGTCAAAAAGTCCGTAAAAATTGTGCCACCCGCGACAATGAAACTGACTTCGAGAGAGCAACAAAGGCTCCATCAAAACTTCTTTAAAATCAGCACATATAAACAAAATAAAATTAAGACAGACATACCATTCCCAAAAACCAATAACAGCTTTAATGCGAGTAACATTTACTGTTGATAAAGCTAATGCCCAGTACATAACAAAGAAATAAAAAAGCTAACTTCATACAACGCACGAGTACATTAAACTTACGTTTGTATTGTCTGCGACGCTCCTCGCCAAAAGCTGTCAAAGCATTCAACAACGCAGAGTTTCTCTTCTTGGCAATAGCTGCATTGTACAAACTACCCAGTGACAAGTCTTCCCACTTGTTGATGGCGAAAGTATTTAACTGCATCGAGCTCGCATCACGCCGACCAGCCGCCATGATTTGAAAACAGATTGAATTGCTCCGCGCGTTGCTTTATGGGATACGGCATTAAAATTTCTTTCTCCAGGTCCCCGCAATGACGTCACAGATCACCTGGATCGAAGAGCGTGGGAAAACGAGTCTGCACTGTCATACGCACGGTCAGCGGTTAGAGATCGTAGACATTGACAATGCTCCGTAAACGCTGTGCTTCTGCTAGTAAATTTGCATTTTTTTTCCTCCGTTTTGACAAGCAACTCCCTCTTACGAACATTGACAGGTTTGACTAACCGAAAGTCTACCGACAAATCAATCGTGACTAATCTTCACATATTTTGTTCCTCTCAATCTTACAGTCGGTCATTCAGGCATTAATCGGGAAGCGATCTTCGCACATCCGAAGTTTGATTAAGTGCGAATATTCTTTTGTTACACGATTTTTGGTTAACGGACACGCTCGATAACATAGAATCTATGGCCCTCCGGCCGTAGATTCAAAAACACAACAAAACAGGCAAAATGAACCCAAATTATGAAATACTCAATTTTCTGCTATACGAAATGTATGGTTGACGTCTTAACAGTATATGTAGCAGTTTTTTACCAGCCCTAGCTTAGTTTTCAGTGTTTACTACAAGAGGAAGTCGCAGTTTGCACAACCAAGATAAACCCTTCCGGTAAGCCCCTCCGTGTGTTGCATAATTTTGGTGAAAAAAGTAATCTTGATTACATTCGATTCAGAGTTATATATAATGTTTTCAGTGGTATTGTTTCATATCAATTGATTGTTCCCTAAGTATTCAGACTTACCGCTTGAAAAAGATGGATTTTCCTCCTTGCAGAAGGCATCGGGAAAAGTTGTTCAAAACGAATTTGGTTTAAATGCTTAAGACATCAAAAGTATTTCAACAATTTATCTGTAGTGTATGGGTTCATGGAATGTGAAAATAAGCCCTCGTTCCCAAGTATTAGCCAGGTGTAGGTGCAAGGTACACGGATCTTTTACTCTGTCTTTGTCATTTTCTTGTCTGATAACGACTATTAAATACGACCGTTGAAGTGGCAAACATTAGTGTTAAAGAAATGCCAAAGAAAACGTACCGGATAGCGTGATAAATTAATTCTTTTATTCCGCCAAAGAAATCTGGAAATGACCACGAATCTTCAACTACGTGAAGAGCAGTTTTTTTTAATTATTATTTTATTTTTTTAATTTCATCTTAGAAGTTACAATACTCACTTACAAATACATACACATATGATACACAGTGGACCTCTTTAGAGATATTTATTATATGGCTTTGGCTTGTGGCCGATATAACGCGCGCTCTGATTGGCTACGAGCGAAATCTGAGCGGTCATTATGCAGCCGTAATGCCAACGGGCCGATTACGGATTATGCAAATTAGGAAGAGCCCGATGAAAGCCGATTAAAAACAGTAAGAGAAGTAAATTTAATTCCGAGTAGCTAGAAGTTTAGGGATTTTTCCTTAATAAAATTCATATAGAAGTCGTTTTTGACTTACCAGCCGGTAACCTTGGCGGGCACTAGTGAAAAACAATCAAAGTTTGCCGAGTCTTAAGTAATGCTAAAATCGCTAAGTGAAAAACACCATCGGCTGGTCTGTCATGCATCCTGAGCAGAACACCACGAGGAAACTTATAAGTTATCATCTTAGTCACAGCAATTACCGAAATTAAGCAACTCCGTCACAGTTCTCATCAAATAGATTCCCTCTCTTTAACACAAGCAAGTGTAAATCAGCTTCCAGGATCATCAGATGTCAACAATCGGGCGGTTTCTGTCGGTGGCAGTGTTCCTGATAACTGCAGGAAGTTTTAGACTTTCACAAAGCTTGAAAAGTTAATCCATAAATCCCAGAATGAAGAAGGCGAAGATATGTCGTCGAAAGCGAATGCGAAGATCGAGTTATTTTAAGCAGTGCTTTCTGAAGGATTAGTATTTTGTTTCACCGAAAGACCGTTGGTTTGGACTATTTTGAAGCACTTTCTGTCTTTTCCATGTGCATTGACGTTTCGCCACAAAAGTCGGAAAAACTCCCCCATCAAGTTGTGGCACCACGATACTAAAATACCTTTTTGAGGCTGGGACAATCATTTTTCCCGTAAAGAAATGTGTACTTTTAACGGAAGACGTAACACAGTGGTGAAGTTCACTGACTGTGTAGTTTTGCCCTGGGTTTGAGACGATGAATGAATCGGTAAACGCGCGCATCGCCGGATGTAAATTGACAACTTCCACTCGAATAATTTTTTCATTTCTTTAATTCATGAGCCATATAATAAACAACTTAATAACCTCGACCGTTCGGTCGTTACGGGAAAATCTCAAACCTCGGCCTACCGTATTGACCTCGCTATCGCTCGGTCAATACGGCAAGGCCTCAGTTTGAGATTTTCCCGTAACGACCTCACTCTCGGTTATTAAGTAGTTAATATTACACACACTCTTTTTTAACATTATAAAGACAAGGGCAGTACAAGATTATAATTGCATTAGTTTCCAATATACTTGCCCCATTTCTTAAGATGCGTGGGCAACTTCTTACAAGATTTGGCGACCATCATTTCAAGACGGTGAATCATCTTAATCCTAGCGTTTAATACCATAATGGATGGTTTGGTTTTATTACATCTACAGGAATAAATATATTTTTTCGCAATCAACAAAATTCGGTGGGGCCAAACCACCCCTAAAATGGAGCACGTAAACGTGTGTTTTGCAATAATTTTATGAGTTCTTAGGATTTGTCTACGAAACTTGGCAAGGAGGTATGGGACATTGACCCAATAATTTTGAGTTTAAATGTTACAGAAAGTTTCAAGTTATGACGTCACAATTAATGAAGTCATACCAAACTCGTAAATTCAGTTTACTAATTTGGAAACGTTTTTGCTCGTTTTCGAAGGTAATCATCCATACAAGTTGAGTGCCGCAAACCGTTTGTCTATATCACAAAAACTAGCTGAGATATGACTTTCCAAAGTTTGAAGTGAGTTTGCCCAGGAAAGAAGTTCGCCCGTGTGAAATATTTCTAAGTTAGAGTTGTTGTTTTGGTGTCACTATTTCCAGTTATGTTGCAGATGGGGTTTACCAGACGATAAGAACAAATGTAATACAAAAAATCACAATGGAAGATTTTCTTGTCACTGATAAAGCCGCCAAAACTGTGTTTGTGATGTTATCAATTCTTTAATCTTTTATAATATCGCTATAAAACACAAAACTAAAATTCTAAAACCATACGATTTTTGGCCACTCTAAGCATTATATCTCAGCAAAATATTAGCTTTCCCAGAAAAGAGCTGAAAAAAAATTGCCAAAGGTTTCGATTTCTGAGAAAAAGTATGGCTAGGTAGGTTTCCGGGGGGGGGGGCAACGATTTTTGTTTTAACTTGCCATAACTCACGAAGCTTTTGTCATAGCGAGGAATGATTTTCGGCATTAAGTTCCTCTCGTTAAGGTCTTTCAAACCGCATTTTTTTTTTCTTGAAAAAAGAAACTTTATATCAAGGACATTTGTGACGTCATCATTTAAGATTTTCTGTCGGTCTAGATGTCGAAACAATCGGGACAAAACGCAAGTTCATATGCCAAGTTTGGTGAAGAAATATACAAAGAATACCAAAATAGCCTAAATGCCCCATTTTCAGGCCTTTTGACCCCACCGTTTACAAATAAATCTCTTTTACAATCAATTATACCTTCATTATATGTTTATTAGAAAGAGGTTTCATTTCAATATCTAGGTTCCCCATCCATTTTATAACTTCTGCCCAGAATTTCTTGGTGTAATGGCAAGTTACAAAAAGATGTTCGAGAGATTCGTCTGCTTCTCCACAAAGAGAACAAGCTGGAGATGGAATTATAATATAATATAACTGAATATTATTATTATAATATAACTGAACCTGATTTTGTAAGTTGAAAGGCTCCATGACAGAATGATTACACGTTTTTAAAAATTTGCGCCATTCAATTGGAAGAGCTTCAATTACACAAGTAAGTCTGAATGCATCCAACGGAGAGATATTCAATTCTCGTACATGGTTGGTCAGAAGCTTATTGTCCTCAGAAAACAGGGGTAGAAATCGTTCACCCTGCATAGTAACGAAGTTAATCAGTGACATTGGACACTGCGTTTTGTTTGTACATATTCTTGTTTAAACCGGTTTGATCACGTGCGTTTTGTAAAAATACCCTGCTTTCAGTACTTTTTCTTTTCTTTTTTTTTTTTTTGGTCTCGATGCTTTTCGATAGAGCGAGATCCTTCAATGTGATGTACGAGTGATTCTTACGAATAAAAAAGTAAAACGGCACTAGTTTCGAATACGATTATTATACCAGGTCTCCTATTCTAAGAATGCCTGTATTTGCTAAACTGTTATTGTAGACAGACTTACCATCCACACAAATAGCTTTATTATTCCATAAAATTATTCTTGAAAGATCCACATTGGTGGGGTTTTGTGTGCTGCCTTGGTTTGCTACAGAGCATTTTGCGAAGTATTTAAGGCATTCCTCATAGAACGTTGGAAGCTTGACGGGCAAGGTTTTTACATCAAAGTCGCAACACAGGATAAATTTACCTCCAACAGGTTTTAGGTAGTGCAGAAGTATAGTTTTCCAACTGCTGGGTTGCTCACTTGCGAGTCGTTTGCAACAAAGTGTTCTCTGGGTTTTAATTATGGAGTCTAGATGAGGAGCTTTGAGTCTGCCATCTTCGATGTCACTAATAAGGCGCTAGGCGTTTGATTTTGTCGTTTCCTTTCCAAATAAAGTTAAAGATAAATTTATTGGCCTCGTTCACAAATTCTTTGTCTAAGCAGATAATGCTTGCTCGATGAAGGAATATTGGAATAATGAATGTCTTGACAATTTGAATTCTGCCAATAAAAGTGAGGTCTCTCCACCTCCATATCCTTAACTTATCCTTGATAGATGTGATCAATTCGTCAAAGTTCGTCTTTTGTTTGATGCGATAAGCATATGTGAAATGAATCCCAGAATTTTAACATACGCTTTCATTTTTACATTTTTAAAAAGGCTACGGTTCAGTGATGAGTGAACACAGCCTCAAAGTAACATCAATTTTTCTGACTTATCATGATTTATTTTGAGACCAGAATACTCTCCAAAACTTTTTAGAAGCTCCAAGAACTTCAATAAAGAATTATCATTTAACAAAAAAGCGGTTAAGTCATCTGCAAAAAGTTCCAATTTAATTTCTTCTCCATCCACCATAATAGCCTGGACATTTTTGTTGCTGCGTGTACTAATAGTCAAATCTCCAAGACAATAATGAACAAATAGGAGGATAGCGGATCTCCCTGCCTAACCCCCGGCCCGCTGAACTTCAAACGGGGCAGTGGAAAAACCATTGTTCAAAGCACAGCTTGATATAGTGTTATAAAATGTGTAAATCCATTGTATTAAAGAAGGTCCAAAATGAAAAGCAGACAGACTACGAAACACGAAATCTCTACTCACAGAGTCAAAGGCTTTCTTGAAATCAATAGAGATTAACCTCCCTTCTATTTGATATCTTTTTGTGTAGTCCAAAATATACTCGACAGACCTTACGGCATCACAAATAGTTCTATCTTTGACATATGCACACTGATTATGATGAATAACGCTAGGTAGAACAGCCTCGAGTCTTTTAGCAATAGCTTTAGAGCCACTTTTTAGATCAACGTTAATAAGCGATATTGGTCTCCAGTTAGCTATATCCCTCCTGTCTTTATCTTTTTTTTCAATAAGTGTAATGATAGCACGCTTCTGTGAGTTCGACAATTCTCCATGATCGTAAGAATAATTTAAACTTTCCACCATTAGATTACCTACAATATTCCAAAAAGCTTTCTGTATTTCGCTGGACAGTACGTTCTCCAAAAAAGAGGAAAGCAAGAATCCATTTTCACCTTTCCTCAATACGCGTTTCCCAGAGAAGGTCGTTCGAAAGTCCGATGGTTTAAAATGTTCCGAGCAAACCTTTGTGCTTCTCGAAATCTACAGGACAATTGTAACGTTTTATTATTACGGGCAATAAAGAGTCCATAAGCAACGTAGTCAAATAGCAGCTCGGCTCTACACATAATTCTAGTCGATCAGATTAAATGTAATTAATTACTTTGTAAACCTTAACAAATTGATTACAGATAAAGCTTGCTTATCTTGAAGTCGTAAAACACAATCACTAACCTGGAAGTTTTTGGCAACATCTCGACGAATTCTTACAATCCAGCTTTTCTTCGTATATTTGTCGACTGGAAAGCGATGAAAGGTAATTCCTAACCGACCTTTTGATCTGTTATTTGAGCACAAGGGCACACTACAATGATCTTTATTTGGCATGATTAGCTGGAAACTCACAGATTAAACACGCATCGCCTCGATTTCATGCCTAAAGTACATACGTCATATCCAATATGGCCGCCGTGTGACAAGGGTGAATAATGTTAGAATTTTAAAAATGACATCTGAAAATATTGTTTGGCTGGGTTAATTTGACGGTTTGACAGTTTAAAACAGTAGTGAGTAAATAATAGCTTCATAAAAATACACTAAAGCCCAGAATTGAGACAGGCGCGGGGACAAGGTATAAAACACAAAGTTTTCTTTAGTTCTTTGGACAATACGTAACCAAAGAATTTTTAAGACAAACAAGAACTAAATTTCTTTAATCAATTTCACTATGCTGCTAAAGAGGAATCTACCTTTAGGCTCTCTTCCTTCTTAGGTTCAACAAGTAAAATATCATTAATTATTTTTTTCTCAAGCATCTGAGCGGGCCGGAATCCTAAATCCTCGAATTTGATTGGCTAATCATACGCACGTGACCGGTCCAGCTTTTTACGATACAGCCCACGGGCCGGATTTTTTTCCCGCTGGCTAAGTTTCACTGCTAAAAGTTAGCGGTAATCGTCAATCTTTTGCCTTTTTTACACATCCATCAACGATTAGTCAACGTAAGTTAATCTCTGTTCACTTTAAAATGGCAAGGAAAGTCACTGTAAGTAAATTCAATTGAGTGTTTTGAAGTTGTGAGAGTTTGCTTCGTTGTTTGTAGCTTGGCGCTGTAATGGAGCGTAATCCTGTGTTTCTCTCGCCGTAAAATTTGAGTCAATTTCAGTCGCGTTTACCTCTGATCGTCGCTGTATTTAGGAGAATTTCTGTGGAATACACCTGACGAATTTCCTCGCTTTCTGCTATTCAATTTACGGTAGAAAAGTCTGATTTCATGTGATTTTAAAAGCAACGACTGACAGAAATTGTTTTTGTAGTAAAACTTTTGTAGTAAAAATGCAACTAACATAAGGTAGTTAGGAAAAAATCTGTTCTTTAATACATCTGTCTTTGTCTACTGTCTGAGATACTCGCTCGTTGCGAAGAGTTTTTTACAAATCGTTAGTAGACGGCGCAGAAGCCGATTCAATGACAAAGTTGCGTAAGCAAACCCATTTGTAACCTGTAAAACCAATTTCACGCAGGAAAAAAAAATAAACCTGTTATTTGCTGGCTTAGGATCGGTCCGTATAGTGAAAAACTGTGACCTCAGGCTTGAAAATGCTGCCCGAGGCAGCAGGCCGAGGGCAACATTTTCAAGAACTCGATCGGTCACAGTTTTTCACTATACGGGCCTCCCAGCCCGCAAATAACATATATTCATTAATCAAGTTGGCCCGTGCGTATTTTTAATTAAACAAACTGTGAGTTGTCTACTTTTATCCTCACAGAAAGAGAAGTTATCCTGCAGCAGGAATCTTCAGTTTGAGACCGAAGCGCGCGCTTCCAAAAAAGAAAGCAGCAGAAAAGGTAAAATGGACCCAAATTACCAAATAATTAATTTTCTTTCAGTAAAAATGTATCGTGGATGTTTTAACATCTTGTTCATCATTTCAGTGTAGTCGGTTTACCACAAGAGGAAGACACAGTTTGCACATAGAAGGCAAAGCCTTCTGGTACGTTTTTCCTAATAAGTACTTTTTTAACAGTAGGTATTATATAATTCTAATAATTTTTTGGGATGAAAAAGACATCTTCTTTACAGTAGTAGTGTTCCATTGTTGCGTTAGTATTCGGACATTACGCTTGAAAATTATGAGCTCAGCCGAGAGCAACTCTAGCTTCTCAAGTGTTCTTCAAACCTTCCAAGTGCATCATAAGTCCACAGACGCACAACCAAAAGCACGAACTAGTTCTTCTTTTAATAGATATTTGGAACAATCGAGGAACAACGTTACTTCGACGATGCAGTCATATTCTCTTTTATGTTCAGTTCAAGTGCGTCTTTGTCAGTACGCTCTGGAGATAAAAAAATCTGCAGTGAAAGATCGTTGCTACCGTTCATAATTGTCCAATAGACGGTGTATTTTTCTTGTTTAAGGCGAGCGAAAAATCTTTTGGTTCAATGGAGCGCGTTACATCAGACAAAAAATTTCGGTTGGAATTTGCGACATTTTCTTATGTCATATGGCATTGTCGTTTCCACTTGATTCAACAGACCTCGTTCAGTCAAGCTGGGGCACATTTCCCACTAAGTTGGCAGAGTGGGTTCACTATTTTTGGGTTTTTTAAGTCGATTTTTCTGTTGTCTCGTGAGTCTTCCACACATTTCAAGTATTACAGTCTTGTAACTGCCATAGTTTTTTTCTTTCTTTTTGACTGGAATAATTCTTTGATTTAAAAGAACATTTTAAACAACGGTAAATTAGAATACGTGTTTTTAATAAAACACTTAGTATTTTAGAAATTGTGTCCGTGAAAATTCTCAGTTCGGGCTAACCCTAGACAATTTAGAGTTTTGAATGATGGCGAAAAAAATTGCTATTACCTCAGTGCTACATTGGTATAACTACAATAAAATGGAGAAGCCAGACAGGTTCTGACAATGGTCTTTGAGCTATTCATGAGACAAGAAAGATTTTCAAACCGAGGAACAATTACAGAGACAACTCTTTCATTTTTAGTTGGCTGTAATGATCTTTCATCACTTTGCTGCTGTTGGCGTGCTTTCCTCTGTTAGGTTCTCGTCCTTTCTTAGTTTAATTGGCCTTAATTATTTATCACGTCGATTAACTGTTCTCCTATGATATAAAAAAAACTGTTGTTAGCAGTCTAGCTACTACCGTTTGGTGAATGTAAAAACGTCAACTCGAATTCAAACCAACAACTCGCAACTGGCAATTTCAACTCGCAACTCGACTCGACTCGCATTCTTCCCACTCACAAACTTTACACCAAAACAGAACAAAATTATAACATAGGGTTGATGTGGTTTTCTGCAGGTATGTAAGATGATACCACTGCTGTTTCTACAAGCCATTGTTCTTTTTGGCGCAGCACAGATAAGTAAGCCATTCACTCATTTAATCTGTGTGCTATTGTGTTTTAACATTGTGTTCCCTGTGGCCGTGATCGCTAAGTGTAGCACCCTACCGGCTACTGTAACAAATTCAAGGCCCATGGCAAATTAGAGCGCTGGCATTGCCATTATAATAACCACCACATTCCTAGTTTTCAACATCTTGCACATATATCATGATAGTCCCTAAGATCTGTGGTATAGCAGAATTCTGACGAATACAATGGAAAATGCAGTATCATAGAATTTTTCTTTCAAACGTTCAACTAATATTGTTCTGATAGAGTCTTTCTTTCGATGTAAAAGTGACTCTGTCAATAAATACTCATGCATGGTTAGTTAAAGTGATTTTAACTTTGACTTTTTGAAACTTAATTAACTGCTTCCAACAATTAGGCTTAGAGTCTCTAAAAAAGGTTTTGAAGAAAAGAGGCCGCCGCCACCTAGCTTCGGCCCTCTATGGTTACCCTGCCGGATTCTTGGCCCCCATTGGCCGAAGAGTATAATGACTCGGTCAAGACATTAGAAAGGGATAACGCCTGTAAACTTGTCTGCATTCATGCCGTGATCATAATATCCACAGTGGAACCCTTGCGTCACGATTCACCCCAGTTTGATACGGTCACCTCGTTAATACGGCCTGGTCACCTCGTTATTATGCCTACTTTATTCTGGCCCGAGCTAAAGCCCAGTCAGTCGTTGTCCTATTTAAAGAACCCCTTTAATACGGTCACCCCGTTATTACGGGCGGATTTTTGTGGCCTGTTAGCGACCGGATTAACCACAGGTGGCCCAGACGTTGAATACGATTAATACGTAACATTATGCTGTTGGCGATTGCGTTACAATTTTAGCCGTTTGTAAGACAATGTATGAGAATGCTTCGAAAATTACTCTAAATGCTACGTGTAAAAGATAATTTGAATAAAATGGCTTACCTTATATCTGCATTGCGTTATTTTAATGTCTCTGGAGGTGGTTTAGAGCCATTTAGGCGAGTTTTACTTTCTGGTGGTTTGCTTCCCCTAAAGAGAAACGAAAGGCGGGCGACCCACTTGGCCGACGGCCCGCACTCAAAGCTCCGTAAATTCCACAAAAATGGTCTAATCTCCTCAAAATTGCTTCATGGCAGCTATCGATAACTCTTCTTCCCATTCGTTTTCTCCAAGGTTCCAAAGTTTATCTTGACCGCCCGAGAATCGCTGGTTTTCCAGCTCTTGCTTTCCATTTCTGCTCCCTTTCGATCCGTAACGACCTCGCCATCGTGACAAAGTCGCCTCCAGCCGTCGAGAGGCACGGGGCATTGGTTTGTTACCCGTTGCCATCTCTCGCTGCAGTTAACAGTACTTTTAGGCGCTAAATTCAGCTGAACATTGTTTGCTCCTTGTATTTTTGCAGTTAACAGTGTGTTACGAAAAATTGTCTAAGTCAATTTCTAGAACAATCTAGAACCGGAAGTCATTCAGCCGTGACCAATTTGTATAAGAACATTCCAGAACATTCTGATCCTTATGTAATTACTCAGATTAGAAATTGTGTCAAAATACTTAATTTAGTTCTAAACAGAAGTTTCTAGAACTTTAAGCCTCATGTATATTAGAGCGAGAGGTTCTGCCGTAAAAGAGATTGATTCAAATTTGAAGAATCTTAGTGCTGTAAATTCGTGAAGTTATCTTACGGAAATAAATTAGTTTGTTGCTGTTACCGGCGATCCTGAGTTCTGTCTGGAAACAACCCTGCTCTTCAACGATACTCGTAACACAGTGCTTTTGGCGCTAATTTCAGTTATACACCGCGGCACGGTGCAATTTGCATGATCAAAAAATGCCCCGTGCCTCTCAACGGTTGGAGGCGACTTTGTCACGATGGCGAGGTCGTTAAGCTAGAAATTCAAATCCTGTGGCCAAGATAATCGGTTACGGATAGAAAGTGAGCAGAAATGGCAAGCAAGAGCTGGAAAACCAGCGATTCTCGGGCGGTCAAGATAAACTTTGGAACCCAGGGAGAAAGCGAATGGGAAGAAGAGTTATCGATGGCTGCCATGAGGCAATTTTGACGAGATTAGACCATTTTTGTGGAATTTACGGAGCTTTGAGTGCGGGTCGTCGGGTCAGTGCGTCGGGTGTTCGGAAAACCCGAATAGCGAATAGCGAATAGTCGCGAATGGCGAACAGCGAATAGTTCCGAATAGCGAATAGCGAATAGTATGAATAGTCTCGAATAGTGCGAATAGTGGCGCACAGTCTCGAATAGAGGCGAATAGTGACAAATTAGTGGCAAATCGTAACAAATAGGATACCCAGTATCTCGCAGTCAACCTCGCGGCAACGTAGGACGGGATTTTCCAGCTAAAAAGCACAGACGCCTATCAGGACAAAAGGTGTTTCTAAACGTAATTTCTTCTGTTTTAACCGCTCCAAAAGCGTAAATACGTCTTTATTAGGTTATCCTTGTGTTTTCTGTTTTCTTAATGTCGGCGATGGACAGCCCGAGCCTGAGTCCCGAAAAGAAAAGGTAATCAATTCACTGAGATTCTGTTGCTTATTTGGATAATTAATTAACGCAGGATATTAGACCTAAAGCGGTGACTATTGATGACTATTCGTCACTATTCGCCATTTTTCGCGACTGTTCGCCACTGTTTACACTATTCGAGACTATTCGCACTATTCGGGACTATTCGCTATTCGCTGTTCGCGACTATTCGCTATTCGCTATTCCGGTTTTCCAGAAACCCCCAGTGGGTCGCCCGCCTTTCGTTTCTCTTTAGGGGAAGCAAACCGCCAGAAAGTAAAACTCGCCTAAATGGCTCTACACCACCTCCAGGAACCCAGAGACATCAAAATAACGCAATGCGAACATAAGGTAAGCCATTTTATTCAAATTATTCTCTACACGTAGCTATTAGAGTAATTTTCGAAGCATTCTCATATTTTGTCTTATAAACGGTTAAAATTGTAACGCAATCGCCAACAGCATAATGTCACGTATCAATCGTATTCAACGTCTGGACCGCCTGTGGATTAACGGGGTTCCACTGTAGAACGATATCTAAGTGCAAGTATTAATATTTGAGGGTTGTACTACGAATTTTTCTGAATTGAAATTGATCAACCTTGTTTGACTTTGAATTTAATCCAAACTTTATGATTATTTTCAGCACCTACCCGCGGAGGTAAGTAAAATATCTAGGAAAGGTAATGGATTTGTTCAAATTTGGCCGTTCACGCTGAGAAATTCTTCAATGTTTTCGTTTAATTTAATTTGCTGCATTTCCCCATTCGGATCATTAAGCGTTTGTTTTCTGAGGTCAGCAGAGTAGAATAGAGTGAGCTTTCGTGTTTACAAAAGACTGCAGTGATTCTACGAACCTTGAATTAGTTAAGATCAGAAAAAAGTACTCCTCAAGATAAATAGTGAGGGAAAATTCTATGAGGTTATCTAATGATCTTGGTAAATATAATATTTTTGGACAAAACAGGAAAGAATAATTAAATAAAGATGAGATACCCAACAGTAAGGAATCATAATTAATTTTCCATGACTCTAAACTCTCTTGCTGTAACTAACTGGTATGTTTTCACTTGAAGTGGATGGTTGTACAAATTACGCAGTCCTGAGTGAAGCAGACCGCGCTCAAGGAAACGCAGAACCGCCTTATGACAGAGACGATGATAGCCTGGTAGCGGGTTGGTATCGTTTCCAAGGAGCTGCCGGGGATCGGATGCCGGA
The DNA here is from genome assembly GCF_042242905.1 of Orbicella faveolata. NCBI lineage: Eukaryota > Metazoa > Cnidaria > Anthozoa > Scleractinia > Merulinidae > Orbicella > Orbicella faveolata. The sequence goes on from NW_028301540.1 coordinate 2,295,321, forward strand.
CAAATGTGTTCTCAGGGATCGCTGCGGTGTTTGGTATCCTGGTTGGCTTAATGGCGTGCACCCGACAGTCGCTGAAGGAGTGGTGACACGTAAAGTCTGTTATAGTGGTCAGAGAGACTGCTGTGAGGGTAGTAACTTCATTAAAGTGAAGAACTGCAGCTCTTACTTCGTGTATGAATTACAGAGGACACCTTCTTGGGGCAATCGCTATTGTGGTAACGGCGGCGCTGGTAAGTTGTATTGATCAGTTGTGTTAATAGCCAACGTGAATGACTGAAAATATACCATGAGCCTGAAATATGTTGACAAACCTAGAATGTCAGACAAAATAAGAATAAATAAGCTAATATGACAAACTTGTGATAATACATTGTTCGTGGCTAGTCTGACGCATCTCGTTTCGTCCCGGCCAAGGGACTCATCAGAGACGTTTCTGCTTGGCAAACTCGTTGGACATCGTGCCCAAAGTCCCGTTCGCTAACAAAATGATGACAGCAATCTCGCCTTATATCGCATAAGGATTCCCGACCGCACAAATTCAATGTATTATCACAAGTAACTGTCAAATTTATTGTCAATTTTCACTCGTGAATTTGTGCGGTCGGGAACCCTTATGCGATATAAGACGAGATTGCTGTCATCATTTTGTTAGCGAACGGGACTTTGGGCACGATGTCCAACGAGTTTGCCAAGCAGAAACGTCTCTGATGAGTCCCTTGGCCGGGACGAAACGAGCTGCGTAAGACTAGCCACGAACAATGTATTATCACAAGTAACTGTCAACTTTATTGTCAATATGACAAACCTGAACAAAAATAAAGATAAGATACCCCACAAAAAGGAATATAATTTTGTCATAACTCTAACTAAATGGTTTTTTTTTTTTTTTTTACTTGAAGTGGATGGTTGTACAAATTACACAGTCCTGAGTAAAGCAGACCGCGCTCAAGGAAACGCAGAACCGCCTCATGACAGAAACGATAGTAGCCTGGTACCGGGTTGGTATCGTTTCCGAGGAGCTGCCGGGGATCGGATGCTGGACAAATGTGTTCTCGGGTATCGCTGCGGTATTACGTATCCTGGTTGGCTTAATGGTGCACACCCGACAGTTGCTGAAGGAGTGGTGACACGTAAAGTCTGTTATAGTGGTGACAGTTACTGCTGTAAGGGTAGTAACATCATTAAAGTGAAGAACTGCAGCTCTTACTACGTGTATGAGTTACAGAGGACACTTTCGTACTTTCGCTATTGTGGTAACGCCGGCGCTGGTAAGTTGCATTGATCAGTTGTGTTAATAGCCAACCTGAATGACTGAAAATATACCATGAGCCTGAAATATGTTGACAAACCTAGAATGTCAGACAAAATAAGAATAAATAAGCTAATATAACAAACCTGAACAAAAATAAAGATAAGATACCCCACAAAAAGGAATATAATTTTGTCATAACTCTAACTAAATGTTTTTTTTTTTTTTTTTTTTTTTTTTTTGCTTGAAGTGGATGGTTGTACAAATTACACAGTCCTGAGTGAAGCAGACCGCGCTCAAGGAAACGCAGAACCGCCTCATGACAGAAGCGATGGTAGCCTGGTAACGGGTTGGTACCGTTTCCAAGGAGCTGCCGGGAATCGGATGCTGGACAAATGTGTTCTCATGCATCGCTGCGGTACTATACATCCTGGTTGGCTTAATGGTGCACACCCGGCAGTTGCTGAAGGAGTGGTAACACGTAAAGTCTGTTATAGTGGTTACAGTGCCTGCTGTGGGGATACTGACATCATTAAAGTGAAGAACTGCAGCTCTTACTACGCGTATGAGTTACAGAGGACTCCAAGTAAATGGTACTCTCGCTATTGTGGTAACGGCGGCGCTGGTAAGTTGCATTGATTAGTTGTGTCAGTAGCCAACCTGAATGACTGAAAGTATACCACGAGCCTGAAATATGTTGACAAACCTAGAATGTCAGACAAAATAAGAAGAAATAAGCTAATATAACAGGCCTGAACAAAAATAAAGACAAGATACCCCACAAAAAGGTGGATATTTGTACAAATTACACAATAGTGTTGATAGCCAACCTGAAAGACTGAAAATATACCATTTGCCTGAAATATGTTGACAAACCTCCCAGCGTATCTAATCGAACAAAATCGAACCAAAATTCAATCGAACTCAATCGAAGACCGCATCGTTCGATTGAGTTCGGTAATCGAACAAAATCGAACATCCATTTTGCTGTCAGTTCGATTATCAAACCAATCAAACAAAATCGAATGCAATCAAACTCAATCCGATGCGATTTTGTTTGGATCCATTTCTTGATAAGTAAATCACGCAGGAGTAATCACAATCAACCTTTATTGAATGGAATTAAGAGAAAAAAAACAAATATCAAACTAAATGTTTGGTTATGCATATGTAGAAGAGAACAAAACGACAGTTAAATACTCAAATGTATTATTGTTTACATTTTTAAAATAGTGGGGAGGAAACAGGCTTTTTCTCTGAATGTCGCCGTAATACTCAAACAGAAGTTGTACAATTTCAGTAACTGCTCTAAAACCAATCTTCTTAAAACTACGAAACTCTTCTCCCTCATCAACACTAAAACGACACTCTTCATACTCTTTTACAGCAGTTCTAATGTCGATACATGCAGTCTCCTCCCGGGTCTCCTAGATATCAATTCGGGTTCTTGACGCTTTCAACATTTCTTTTGGGTTCACTGGAAACTAGGAGTAATTCGACCTTCAGTAGAAATTTCCCTCGACCACGTGGCTATAATGGGGTATTATGCAGAAGTAACAAATCGCTAACAAATTTAGGTTTCGGGAGGATTAGGGAGACGGTTTGCCGTACAAAATTTCCGTAAAATATACACTCGTTTCATAATAGGGTAAGGCATTTGTTTTTTCATTACTCTGTTTTTTATCAGTGTTAATATTTAAACATAAAAATCAAACAAACAGAAGTTCGGTAATCGCACGTTTGATTGAGTACGACTGTCGACCGTCCGGTAATCGAGCATTCGATTTTGTTCGGTTGTCGACCGTTCAGCAATCGAACGTTCCATTTTGTTTGACTGACCAAATTGCAGTGTGAGTTCCACTACGTTCGATTACCGAATCCAATCGAACCATTGGTGTTCGACTGCGTTCGATTAAATACGCCGGGAAACCTAGAACGTCAAAAAAAATAAGACAGAATAAGTTAATATGACAAGCCTAAACAAAAATCTAGATAAGATACCCTACAAAAAGGAAAGACTTACAGTAATCAATAAAATTTGAGATTTTCTACATTAACTGTTAATTTTTTATTCTTCCGAGCCATGTTCACCAATCTTCACACATGCACGGTGCACTGGTCAGAAGGTTAACTTGCCGATCACGCACTGTGCATGCATGCACTGTCCAAAATTTAAAACTCAATTTCTCATTGGCGGTTTATCAGGAAAACTTGGCACCACTACAACACACCATTGACGATCTTGCCCGGGGTAATTATGATTGCTCTCAGTCACTCAACATTTATGTCGGTGAACTTTCCCAAAGTAAGATCAGTTGCATCAGTAAAAAGATCTCTTTCCCCAGGGAATCCTTGTACTTCCCATGAACAATGACTTCGCGCTCTGTAACCGCGGTTAATTTGAAATCTAATTTACTCAGATATAAATCACTCTATGAAAAATTGATCACCTCCATTCCCTGGGGACGTACGTGCAACCTTACCTAAGTAAATTGAAATTTCTTATTCTACTACGGACAAAATGTTAATAGAGGAAATCATGTTTATATAGGTGATGTAATCACGGTTACGATGACAAGTCTGATGAAAATGAAAGGTTTAAGCAGTACAAGGGTTATTGCGAGTACATTAAAAATCAGTCTTGCCACGTTTCTAAGGCAACTGATGGTCAAATGACCATCAGTCAACATTCTGTTTTCACATATCGAGTTGAGAATAGTTCTAACACCGACAGACGTACTGAATAGGTCTAAATCATGATAAACGGGAAAGTTGTTGTTGTGTCCTGAAAGGTACCAAGACACAAACATGAACGCAACATGCTTTAATGCGATCGATTCCTACAGCTAGCACAATTCTCTCCCGCTTCAGCCGGTCAGCGGTCAGTCAGGACCTCATATTATTACATCTTCCTTTTTCTCTTAACTTAACTAAATGTCAATAAGCACATCACTGTTCTCCAGTGCCCTAAATGAATACTGATCTTAGCATTGTTCAATGTCTTTCCGGTTTTCTAAGAGCTCCTCTAGGTCTAAGGCGGGTCAGCAACGGTTCAGGCTGTAAGGGCTCATTTATTGCTGGTTGGTCCTCAGGAACAGGCAGTTCTCCGTAGTCTTCTTGGCTGGCTCCAAGTGCTGAAGGAACGTCTGGGCTCCTCTCTCTTGTTGGTGTTGATTCGCGGTTCTCATAGCCCTCATTCTGGGGTGAGACTGAAGGTCTTCCCTCAAGAACTCCTCGTGTCATCCTCCGGTTCCTTCTGAGTTGGCCATTTGGGGTCTGTATGACTACAGACCTTGGAGATTCGCGTTGCTTAATTACTGTCCCTTCTGCTTTCTGGTCAAGAATCTAAACACGGTCACCAGGTGACAGCTCCTCTCCCTCTGCTACTCTGTGTCTCTGGTCATAATTGAATTTCAGTTTTGCTCGGTACTCCCTCTCTTTTCTTCTGATGTGATCATAGACAGGGGTCTCTGGCTTCAGCTCATCCGGGTGACAGGGAACTCTAGTACGTAGTTTCCGACCCATGCTTAATTGTGCTGGAGAGTAACCATGATGCAATGGAGTATCTCTGTAATTCAGGAGAGCCAAGTATTCGTCACTGCTCTTATTTAAGACCATCTTCATAGTTTGGACCGTCCTTTTCACTTCACCGTTAAACTGGGGATATCTTGGAGATGAGGTAGACACCTGTGCTCCTGTGTCAATGCACCATGTCAGCATGTCTTGGTCTTGGATCTTGAGCTAGACATGCCATCCGGGGTCGGACCTACCAGTTTGAGGGTTTGCAACTGGTTCTGCCGTGGAAGTATTGGAACAAGTGGGTGCGGTAACCCCTCCCACAAATGTAGGACTAAAAACATCCTCAGTTTCGAGAACTTGGTTGACTGTTTTTACAGGTACACTCTTGCGTACGATAGAGCAATGTCCCATTTTATTGCACTTGCAGCATCGTGTATCCGCAGCTGGACAGTTCCCCCTTCCAGGGGTATGTCGGTGGTTGCAATAAACCACAGTTCTGGCCACTCGTTTCGAAGGGCTTCCTCTTAGAGTCTCGCTGATTCCTTTGCTCTGTATCTTGATCAGTGATAAGGTCTGGCCTGTTCCCTCGCGGTCTGACACTCCCAATATCTGCGGCTTTTTATCCTTGTAACTCACGTTTTGTTGCTTCCTGCAAAGACAGGACCTTCACCGCCTTTTCGAGTGAAAGGGCTGCTCCTTCGTCATAGAGTTGTAGCTTGTAGGTGTCTTCCTTGCAGGTAAAGGTGAGTTTGTCTCTAACTGCTTGCTCATAGGAATCGGCTGGAAACTTGCACTCGGCGGCTCTTTCTTTGACAGTCACGACCCACGAATCAAGGGTCTGTGTCGGCTCTCGTTTAAGGTGAACCCAAAATTTCTATAGCAGCATAAGTTTAGGGTCTCGTTTTTGAAAGTACAGTATTCATCAAACTTTGCCATAACGTTTGCGTAGTTGTCGGGATTTTCGGCTGGAAGTTTGTCTTCTCCTCCGGCGGGGTCGTCACGCTCGGGTAAGAAGATGAAATTTGAGTAAATTCCTGAAACACGACTCGCCGATGTGGTTTAATAGCAGCCCCACTTTCATTTCATCAGGTTTCTTTGCAGCTCCAATTGCTTTGAGGTAAATTTCGAATTTTTGTCTCCATTTCCCCCATGAATGAGCAGGATTTCCCGTCGAAATTTCCAGCGGTACCGGCGGTCTGGCGAATGACACACTTTCCGCCATCTTGTTTGAGACCACGTGTGTAGGATCTGCGTGCAGTTTGACGGGTCAATTCGTCTATTCAATCCGTTCCTCCGACTGGTTTGACATGCCAACGTAAGAACCTTTGGAGATCTATTTAAAGCTGGAAGGGAGCAGCAACTAGCACCTGTAATGCTTAGGTCAAAGAGTTTGTTAACAGAGGAAAAGAATCCGAGAGGAAAGGACGCTTCTTCCGTGAGCTTATAATTCGTCCAACACTGTTATCGAAAGAGCTCCTTTGCGACCAGCATTAAGGTCCAAGTTCACCAATCTTCTACACACGAACCTTGCGTCTAGTAAAAGGTTTAACTTGCCGAGCACGCCCTGCAAGTGCACTGTCCAAAAACCCGACTTCTCACTGACAGTTTACCCATCATTACCCCTAGCCTGGGGTAATAAACAATTATTGGATTGTGCTTTTGTGATATCCAGAATAATCAAGGTCGAGGTAGGGGTTATCAGCCGAAGCCGAAGGCTGAGGCTGATAACCCTTACAGAGAACTGAACGAAACACCGAACGAACACAAATGCTAGTTCACCCACAGCAAGCAACACAAGGCGTTCGAACTTGACATGACACTGCGCTCATACATGACCTGATTACCCGTGACCTTGAGTGCCCTTGGCATGATTATTGTATAATGTGCAACTAGATGACGTCACAGGCGCTGATTTCGAAAATTCGCTGTACGCTTTCGGCCAATCAGAAAAGAGATAGTGAGTTCAATGTATAATAATGATGGTTATCAGTCAACAGACAATCTCCGTCCTCAGGAAGGGTACTCTCAGAAAAATTGGTTGGGGGTGTGCGCGAGTTTCTCAAAACTCTCACCCGTCAACTATCATGTAAAAAAAATCTCGAGACCAAAATGGCCAAAATCGATAGCCTATTTCTGACCAAAAAGGCCTAAAAATCATACCCTTCCTATATAGCCAATTTGTACTGTTTTCCAATACAATAAAAATAATTTTCTGCTTGTTAATCGGAAAACCAATGTTGGCCCTTCTAGAATTTTCGATCAACAAAGAAATGAATGAGCTACGGTAAATCCTCTTAATACATTACCAAGAACAGAGATATCTTTGACAGGCGAAAATAATTCGAGAGGAAAGCAGGCTTCTTCCGCAAGCAGTCTTATATGTCAAAGTGTCTGTAAAGAAGATTTAGATAAAGTTTTGAAGAATAGTGGATTTATACTAAAACAATTAGACTATTCAATCGCTCTCGATTTCTATGCGTGATAGGTGACTCGTTAACTATCATGCGATAAAACTCTCGAGGTCAAAATCTAATTTTTAAATATTGCCTTAATAGCCACGTTTTAGCGTTTAAGGGGATCCCGAGAGCAGAGTCTCTAATATCTCGATTCAAGAAAAAAGCTGAGCAAAACGTTTAGCTGTTTTCTCAACATAAGTCTCATTGTAATTTCTTTGCATGGGTTTTCACACGTTTTACCGAAGCCAAAATTCAACATTTGAAACGATATCGACGACGTCATGACCTCCTACAACATATTTTCTAGCTCAGCCCTGCCACTCGGTCAATAAGCTCAAACGTTTGTGCCAATCCGAGCGTGCACGCAACTGAGTTACACTTCCTCAAGTAAGAAATAAATTTATTTCTTATTGAGCCACAACAAGAGAGAATTCTGTAATTGGGAAAATGATTGTTGCTACTATCTGATCCTATCTGATAATTTTTTTAGCTTAAGTGGTATTCGTTATATTCCTCGTTTTTTCGTGACCTTAAAGCTAGTGATCCCCCGGCCTTGTGGTGACAACCTAATGGTAAAGCAACAGACCATTAAACCAGGTCACGATCTGATGCCAAGAGGTAACTAGATGTTTGTAAGAATCCGTTCCAGTTCTTCACGTGATTGAGGATTTGAAGGGCAATGTTCTGTGACCCATCAAACTGGTATGATAACACACCAAACATTTTCTAGCCTCGCTCTACCATTCAGTCAATGTTTTACTGAATCAGAGCACGTGCAGTATCCAAACTGTGATATGACTACAATTTTGGCATGGTTTTATATATGTCTAACCTCTAACGGTAGTACGCGTTTTATATATCAAATGTACCGGGGCAATCCCATCAATATAGCCACGTATAGCCACACCCAACCCCCAACCCCCTAGGATTGGGTCGCCAGCCAGAGTTTCGATGCCAGACACTTAAGAGATGCCAACCTAAAAAAGGTTAAAATCCTTGAGATCACCAGCTTTACCTTCTAGATCATAATAACAACGTGGTTCAGAAAGTAAATTCCCATTTAACCACAAAAAAGCGTCAAACATCCAAATAAAATTCCCATAAGATGCCAAAAAATAAAGAAACGTCAACCAAAATGAGTGTGAAAATTGTACTGTTGCGCTGTTCCTTCATATCCTGGAGATTATAAGATTTGTACGAGATTTTTCCCGGGGGTTCTCCCAGATAGCAGCGAAGGGGAATGCACATAATGCACATTTACTCTGCATTTTCTTTTGTGATGGGCATAATGATAATCGTAATAAGGCGAACTAAGAAGATCATCATGATTGTAATTAAAGTACCATATATTTTTTTGTAATGTTCTGATCATAATTTTGCAGGCTCGTCAAGTCATCCTTTAATATCAGCGCCCTCAGCCATTTCATCATCCTTTCCAACCTCTCAGACAACACTACTCAATGTGCTGCCAGCAACATTGACCAAGAGAATCTCAGCAACAAGTGCAATAAATACACCGAGTATAAATGTATCGCGAGCTACTGAATCACACTCGTCATTACTTGAAAGCAGTGTAAGTCGAGGTAAGGATTGAACTTTGTTGTAAAATTACACTAAGATTATGAACGTTCCATTTCTCCTAATGCCACATAGAACCTGACGGGAAAATATTTGGCCCTCGGCTATTCTCATAGCGTAGCTGCGGCGGCCCGAAGGACCACCAAGCGGAGCCCCATACACATATAGGAAAGAAAAGGAAACCCATGAATTGACTTTTTTCGTGGTTTTCATGGCTAGCGGTATTGCTCATGGGCGCATACGCACGACGACGACGGAGTCGCGCAAGATGGCGGCCATACTCCAGCTAAAAGGTTGACAGCGACATACAGCTTTGATTTTAAGCCTCTTGGACATCCATGTTATGGTCGATTGACACCTGTCAAAACAAGGTATCTGCTGACCAGTATTACGTGACGATATCGCGGGGTCAAGTTTAGAGCTTATCGAGATCATGTGTTTTTTTAAGTTGACCACTGACCAAGTGCTTGTTTTCTATTGGATCGCGGGTTCATAGGTTAACTTATTGAAAACGGGGCCGGGTTGTCCGGTTAACGTTAACCCAGTATTTAAACTTAAAAGAATACAAATGCTTTTCACTTCTTTTGTTTTGTGTATGTTGAAATTACTCAAACTCAAAACAGAAGGCCAAACAATATTCAGAAAACGCACTGCAAAGTTACAAAACTCCAATCAAAATTCTTGTTTAACCTGGGTTATCTTAATCGGGCTTTAAACAACCCAGCCCAGGAGCTCCGCTTTTAGGCTTGGCTAAATCTATGTATATTTTTTGTAGCGTTGGCTGATTGTCAACGGGTACCCCCGTCCCCCTCTTAGTAACTATCGTCACGTAAATCACGTGACGTATGGTGCAATAAACATGTGGTCAATGGAGATATTTTAATGGTTTTTGCGACCGAATATCATCGTTTTGTGTGGCTCTACTTGGAAATCTTGCTTGTGTGTTTTCTCGCGTGGTTTGGTCGGGAAAACTCAATCGTGGAGTCAAATTTCAAAGAGATGAGTTGTTTGACGCCAGTTAACCCTTTTAAGCGGGGGATCCGTTTACACCAGAGTTTGATTCATCTCTAGATCCATCAGAAAATTATTTCGGAAGTTCAAGTTGCTGATCTCACTCTGCAAACCCATTCGCGTCAGAGAACGAATCGGATAATTATTCAGCTGATGTGTTTACACAACACCGGAAGTTTATGAAACCTGTCAAAAGTCCTGCGGATTATGTGGGACTCATTCGCTACGAGATTATTTGAAACACTTTGGGCGTTGCTCTGTTGTTAATGGTTGGAGCAAAGAAGGACTGTTGTATTCCTGGCTGCTAGCCTTCGCGGGGAAGCTCAAAAGGTTCTAAATGGCCTGTTTGATACCGACTGTCGAAATTACGAGAAGATTGTTGACAGAATGGAGCTTCGGTTTGGTGTTGAAAAACAACAACCTCGTTCCCAGGGTCTCTCATCTTACCGCCCCTTGGAACGGCGGCGAAATGCACACCGCGACGAGTTCGTTGTATCCTTCGCGCTCTGCAAAGTTCGGGGCGCCGACGGCGCGCTGAAACTTCAATAAATCTTTTCACCCTTTCGCTCCTTTCGAAGTGACTTTGGCTTTCAGTGATCAATTAAAAGGCCCTGAATTCCCTAAAATTATTTAATCGCCGGTAACAAGACCTGCACTTCATTCTGAGGTAAAGATGAGTCAAACATGTGCAATTCCCCATTGACCTTCTTGAGGAGATTTTTACAATATGTAACGTCCTTCACTGAACCATACAACCTTCAGCGACTTGGATTTCCGCTGTTGAATAAATCCACAAACAAATTGCACACTGAAGATGTTTATTCTGTTACTCGTCCTTCCGTCGGTTCGGTACAGCTGAAAGTTACAAATGTAAAGCTTGCGACTCGAACAAATATTGAATTACAAAAAAAACAATACAAATGAGCGACCACTTACATATTTTTGGGCATTTTCAGGCCTAATTAAGATGTCAACATCGAGAAAGTAAAAGGCGAAGGTAAAAGCAAACTTCCACCTACACACAAAACAACGCATATCAAACTAAGAGAGCACATGGTCGTAGAAATCACGTGACCCTCCCAAGGGGGGTACAGAGGGGCACGGTAAGGCAAACTGTCTCTAACATCCGCTATCAGATGATGGATAAGTTTTCCTTGGCGTTTGCATGATATTAGCGCCGGACATTGCCGCAGAACATCATATCGTTCTTGGTTTACATTGGTGACAACACGTCCCGCACTACCGTGGGCTAAGTATAGACAAAATTCCTACTAGGCCGCCCATCCCCTCGATAATTTAATTGTCATCTCCCAGATTCTGGGAGACATGTGACCAGACCCAACCAGGGTCTCTCTTCGCTCGCTCCAGGGGGCGGTAAGATGAGACACCCTGGGAACGAGGTTGGAAAAGTAACGCAAGTTGCACCAGGCGCGTCTGCATAGCCGTCGCCGACAGGGAAATGAAAGTGTTCAAGCTCTTGCTGTAGATATCTTGTCTATGTCCAGTCTAGCGTATCAGGATTTGTCACCTGACACTCAGGAAAGATTTGCCGCATTTCATTGATGCCGTCAAAGATCAAGACGACAGGCTCCGATTACGCAGAGATAAACCGCGCACCATGGATGAAGCTCTGTCGTTGGCTTTCGAACTTGAAGCATTTCGTCTCTTGGGTGGGGATTGGCGAGGGAGCTGTCCGAAAGTTCGCTCTGTCGATGAAGTTGAAAGGGAGCATAATTTATTTAAAGCTCAGATGGAAATATTACGTTCTGACCTTCAAGCGCAACAACAACGTCAGAAGACGTAGCAAAATGCTCTTGAACAATTAGTTCAGCAGATATATCAGCCTTCCTGGTCAATGTCTCTGAACACCTCCGAAAACCAGCAACGCTCACCTGCTCCACGTTATTTTAGTCGAAATGGTCCGTGCTGAGATTGCAAAGAATTTGGCCAGGGGGATGCCTGAGTGAGAGTGATATTGGCCCCACTGCTGGACATGATGTGAACAATGCTATTCCACAGCCATTGTCAAAGCAGGATATGGCTTGCCCTGATGTGCCCATGGAAAGGTCACAAATTAGTAATAAATTACGAGGCTTTATTTGCCAGGCTTTTTTGATGGAACTCGTGTTGTGTGGTTAATAGATGGTGGTGCTGCTCGTTCTATTTTATCGTTCGAGGTTTATAATTATTTACCTGCCAGTGTCAAGTTCAGTTTAAGTTCAGCCAATTCTGCGATTGTTCTTCAGAACCCCTGGAATCCCTACTAGAACTTCTACAAAGGAGCACGGGGCACTTGACTGACAGTGAAACTGAGAGACAAAAAAGAGTTACTATACAATTACCAGCGTGTTCTCCGTTTCCGACAGGGATCTAGGCACCGCACATATGGTCCAGCACAAAATTGAAAAAGCCAATGTACCTCCAGTCTGACAGCAACCCAGGAGCACCTCTCTGTGGAAACACGATGAAATCGAGCGACAAGCGGCTGACCTCTTGCAGCAAAGGAAGGTGAAAGAGTGTCAAGCCCTTGGTCCTCCCCAGTTGTGCTGGTGGTAAAAAATAGATGGTAGTCAGAGGCTGTGCTTTGACTATCGCCAGTTGAATGCAACTACGGTAGAGGATGCTTTTTTCTTTCCGAGAGTTGACGACTCACTAGCTGCTTTAAGTGGTTCAAGATGGTTTTCCACGTTGGATCTTGCTTCCTGTTACTGGAAAGTGGCAATGGACACGAATACCCAAGAAAAGGTAGCATTTGTAACTTCAAGCGGCTTGTACGAATGGAATGTGATGCCATTCGGCCCTTGTAATTCACCTAGTACATTAATGAAACTCGTCTTGAAGGGTTTTCATTGGAAAATCTGCTTGATTTACCTTGATGATGTGATTGTCATGGGGCGCACATTTGAGAAAGAGTTAGAGCGGCGGAAACAGGTATTTGAGCGACGGGCCTAGGCGGGCTAAATCTTACGCCAAAAAAGTGTTTTCTCTTTCAGAAACGGGTTTCATACCTGGGACATGTGGTCACAGAAGAAGGTATTAGCGCAGACCCTGAAAAGGTCGAACAAGTTGGCAATTGGCCCATCCCAGAAAACAGCACAGAGGTCAAAAGTTCCTTGGACTTGCCTCTTATCACCGCCGGTTCGTCCCTGATTTCTAAACCGTAGCTCAACCACTGTATAAGCTAACAGAGGCAAAGACAGAATTTGTTTGGACAGGAGAATGTCAGCTGGCCTTTGACAGCCTGAGGGGTGCACTTACATTCGCTAGGGTCCTGGCCTACCCGACCAGAGAGGGGAAGTCTGTGCTAGACACTGACGCATCAGACCATGGAGTTGGTGCACTGTTATCACAGCTTCGAGATGGGATGGAAAGATTTATTGCATTTGCAAGTCGAACATTGTCTAAGTCTGAAAAGAACTATTGTGTGGCAAGTCGTGAGCTCTTGGCAATTGTCGAGTTTGTCAAGCAACATCGACACTACCTGCAGCGTACAAAATTCTGCATTTGAACTGATCATGCCCCCTGCGTTCTTTCATTAAAACTAAGGACCCAGAAGGACAACTGGCATCTTGGATTAAATTCGTAAGTACTTTTGGCTTTGAGATCCAGTATCGACCAAGAAAACAACACTGATGCAGTCTCCCGTCGACCCCGTGATTACCGTTGGAAATTTCAGAAACAAACGTCTTTTGTTCATGTGGGTGTCCAAACTGCAATGCGTGTACCTAACCAGGACATTGAGCAACCAACACACTGTCCAGGTCCTGTTGGTGTTCGTTGTGCCACAGTGAAGTTAGAACCAACATGGACGTCCAACTTCTTGAGAGAGCATCAGGAAGCAGATGCTGATCTTAAGGTCATTATTGGATGGAATAAAGCCATTTAGGGAGAACGTGTCGTCTCAGAGTCGTGCTGTAAAGACCTTTCGGTCACAGTGAGAACGGCTGCTCTTCGTGAACGGTGTGCTTTGCCGCAAATGGGAAAATGACATAGGAGATCAGATAATCAATCAGGTTGTTCATCCAAACACTCTCCGACAGACTGCCTTTGAAGCTCATCATAGTCACACGACTGCGAGTCATGGTGTGTACGAAAGACCATAAGAACTTTTCAGTCTCGTTATCATTGGCCAGGACTTACATCAGCAGTGCATGGATTAGTCGCCAGTTGCCATGTCTCTGGATCAAAGAAAACGTGGGGGAAGAAACGTCATGCTCCTTTAAAATAGTACGTAGTAGGAGCTCCCATGGAACGGATTGCGATTGACATTCTCGGCCCACTACCAGAAACTCCGCGGAAGAACTAGTTTATACTGGTGGTTAGTGATTATTTCACTAAATGGCTTGAGAGCTACTCAATACCAGACCAAGAGGCGGCTACTGTTGCTGAAAAGTTAGTGAGCGAGTTCATTTGTCGCTTTGGTGTACCCCGTGAACTTCATAGCGACCACAGAACTAACTTTGAATCAAAGGTGTTCGCTGAAATTTGCAAGCTGTTAGAGAGAACTCGCGCTACTCCACTGCACCCCCAATCCGATGGACAGGTAGAGCGTTTCCACAGGACCCCCATTGAATGTTGCGTGGAAAGATTGGAGAAGACCAGAGAGACTGGGATCTTCAGCTTCCAGCTTGCATTATGGCCCATCGGGATGCTGTTCATGAGTCAACAGGGGTTACGCCCAATCTCGTAATGCTGGGTAGAGAGCTGGAAGTTCCTTTGGATGCCATAAGCGAGGCACCTCCTGATACACCACCACTCAAGACGGACTACGCCCAAGCTGTTCAAAAGAGATTGGCCAGTGCGCACGATTTGGCTAGACGCCATTTGAACTGGGCAACCATACGCCAGAAGTGGAAATATGATAAACGGCTTGCTGGTAGACCATTAACTGTTGGTGATTCTGTTTGGCTGCACAATGTTCGGAGAAAGGAAGGGAGAAATGTCAAACTTGACTGCCCTTGGAAAGGACCTTACTGGTAATATCAGTGTTGTCTGATGGAGTGTACCGAATCCAGAAGAGCAGGAAGACCAAGCCAAAGGTCGTTTATTGTCTCCAGTTGGACCTCCACTGGAGAGATGGATTGCTAAAAGGCAGACGCAGTTATCTACCAAGAGAGGAGGAAACAGAGGCATCAGATGTAGATTTTCCAGTGTTTCTTGAAGATGGATAGTCAGCTCCGATTAATGACAGTCGACAGGTAGTTGAGCTTGTCGGGGCAGAATCAACGATGGGAGAAGAGGATGATGTTACCCCTAGACCTCAGAATGCTGATTGTATTGGGGCAGATAACAGTGACCAGCCTGATGATGTGAGAGAACCTGAACCTCGCGCGGAATTGTCAACTTCTAGTGCGGATTGCCATAACCCAGAGGCTGCAGCAGTGAAACAGTGGAGTTGAATGCACACGTCATACCTGAAAGATTCCAGTGTTCGTGGGAGACCGTCAAGGCAACCACCAAGTTGGTACGGAACTTGGGTGGCTGGTTAACCTGATTGCCTGGTGATTTTAACATGAACTGTTTAAGGACTGATTGACATTAATTTACAGGCGAGGCAATGACACAATTTTCTGCGCAACTAACACAAATAAAGACAATGCTAATGTTGCTTTCACCTCTTCTAATAGTTAACTTAAGAATTCTGGGTTTAATTTTTTGAGGAACTACATATTTCGTTCAGAATAACAGAACTATCATCCTACCTGGCGACACTCGACGAACTACGAGCGAGTTGCTCGACGTTGGCGCCAAATTAGAGGCTTGGAGGCTCAAAATGTTTCATATTTTTCACTTTTTTTGGAATTATAATTCCTTTTCGTGAATATTTGATGCCGTTCCCAGTGAGAAAAGTTGCCCGACTTTAACGCTTTTCTTGTTAACTCACATCGAATTCAGGACAGAAAAGTTTTTTCCGCCTGCTAAATCCTGATTGGTCAATTCACATTTCAGGCGCGTGAGCCATATGCAAGGTAGCGCAAGCAGAATTTAAATTATATAATATGACTACAATTCTGCTTATTTTTGCCGTGGTTTTATTGACATTTTTATCTATGATACAGTATGCATTTTAGATATCACACATAACAAACCAATCTCCTTCCCACCCATCCCCTACCTCAGTAACGTACGAACTCAGGAGCCTATCACTAGTGATGGGCTTCTCACCAACTACACGAGGATTCACTCCGAACCTGTAAATTCTTCTTGAGCTACGTTTGCACACCGAGTCTTGATTTCTGAATAGGGTGCAATCTGCCAAAATTTGTAAAATAGCCAATAAATGTCTGGTATTCGATATCGCCAAATAGCAGTTTAAAGTTAAAATCTCTATTGCAACCCTTTAGAGCTCAGTGTGCGGTATATCGGACAGCAGAGTAGCCTGCACTCCCTTTAGTCAGCAGTCTGCCCCTTAGTCATAACCAGTTCCCAAACGGCCAATTAAGACAAAATGCTAAAATACACACGCACGCACCAGCTTGGCCAGATAAGAGCTATTTTTGTCGATTTTTTTCGAAAATTTTTGCTTTTGTGGACAAGAAACGATTCAAAGTCCACTTGTGAACTTTAGCACGAGGCCTGTGAGGTATAGCGCTCAAGAAATACTTTATTATCTGGATGGAAACTTCTCTATTCTGGTACCCTAGGTACCAGAGGGTTTTTTTTTTCCGCGGTGTGTCTATGTCCGGCAGCCGGACAGGTTTTTCAAAATACTCCGTGTCCGGCAGTCAAAATTATTTTTTTTAAAAATTTCAGTTAACAATGTCAAATCCTTGTTTATGTGGCTGAATACTAATTTTGGTGAGCCCGGCACCCTGTATATCGGGATTTATAACGTAGACTATTATAAAATAACCGGTAGTCAAAACGTTTGAATAGCACTCCAGTTAGCCTAAAAAGCACTCCGGTTAGCCTGAATAGCACTCCGGTTAGCCTAAATAGCTCTCCGGTTAGCCTGTTCACGGTTAGCTTCCAATAACGCTAAGGGTAACTCAACTAGTAATTAAAAAATTCCCAGGTGTTGCCGGCCAGTTACGGTGGTGCAGAGGTCATCAGGATCGCTTGCTAGGCCGGCGAACCGGGCTCGATTCCTCTTGGGATCGCCTGTCATAACGTAATTTTCCGTTGTTTCACTTTTAAAAAAAAAGTCTCACTGCTGGACACGAAATATTTTAAGAAACCTATCCGCCGGACATGCAGCTACAGCGTTTTTTTTTTTTGTTTTTTTTTTTCGTGACGAAGCTGCGATTGTGATCGTTCGCCACCATCTCAAAAAAACCCCTCTGGCACTCCGAAGGATTCGAAAGTAACAATGACGCCTCAGGAGCCAGATTGATTTGAGAAATGCCGTTATTGAGGATGAAGAAGCAGAGGAGACAGATGTTAACGATTCAATAGCAGCAGGAAGACCAAATGACTATTCTTTCGATGGTTTAGAGTGGTCAAAACATTAACCCACCTCAAGTTCAAGAACAATGAGTGAAGAGGCAGCGGGCCGACTTCAAACACAACTTAAAGCGAGATTCAATTAGTCCTGACCAGCAAATTTATTTGACTTTCCATAGGAGGAAGGTAAATTCCTAAAGATAAACATAAGACGAATTAATACAAATTACTAACGGAAGACGGCAGAAAACTAAGAGGAAAATACAAAACAGACGATGAACTGAACGGCTTACCAAAATGCTGGCAACGGGGTTCTGAGAACCAAGAAGTTAGAAGTGTACCGGACGATAAACTAGCACTAAATGAACATGAAGGAATAACACAAATATATACGCAACGAAATTTACATACGACGCGAGATAAAAAGCGTGCAGAATGTGAAAAAATACATTAACATACGGAACAAGAAAGGACACAAAGAAAACACCAAATATGGAAAACACCAAATATAGAAAACACGAAATAGCCGCAACAATGAGATTCAGTAACATGTGTCAATACTTAGTGATTTGTTACCCAACTACCTGAGCCTTGTGAAATCTGGTATAGGAAGTCGTTCAGTTGATTGAATATGTCCAGTGAGGTATCAAAATAAACCTTGATAGTTATTATTCTGTCATTCTGTGTAGTTATCGGAATTTTTGCCTTAGTGGTTAATAATTTTTACTGTTTTGAGTATGGCGTGACACAATTGTTAATAATTTTAAACTCTTATAATGGTTTTATGTTACATCAGACTCCTCACTAATTGTATTCAAAATAAAATACAATTATAAGAATCCTAATGCTTTTTGAAGAACCTGATTATGTTGAAAAGGTAAAAACATCAGTTTTTAATTGGGAGTTTTCTGAAATCCTTAACAATTAATTTGGGCTCTATTTAAAGTCTTTGGTCAAAAATGCAAAGAGTCTAGTAAAGGAGGCAATCAAAAAGATGTCTTTAAGCCAGTGGTGTATGTGACAAGTGATTATTAAGGATTTTAAGTCCAGCCAAAATAAATGTTGCTAAGGATAATAAGAATCACTTCCCATCCTTCGATGTCCTCTCTCATAATATTTCAAACCTTTTCTTCTGTTAAGTGTTCTGCTGTTTCCTCATTGTCTAGTTTTATCGAACTAAGTGTGAGTATCTCTGGTATCACAAACGCGGTGTATGCTCCAGAGCATTGTTGGATGATAGACATGATACTTTAAAACTCAATTTGTCATGCTCAAATTTGATTTCTACAGCTTTTAACTCAATCCACGCTGCACAACAACAATTTATTAGAGAAAGCATTGCTGATGTCCTCTCAATAAATTGTTCGTAAAAAAGCACCTTCTTGAGATAGATCTCCATAGTAAAATTTCCAAGCGTACATGCAGAACCATTTTCAATTATGTAGGTCGAAAAATTTGCTTTTTCAAGTTTCTTTTTTTCCGTTTTCAAGAACTTTGCAGGTTGCAATAGCTGGATCTTGACTCGTGTGCCTTGCTTACATGTACAGGTGCATGTGTCTTTATGTTTGAAGCAATACATACAATATGTGTAAACTAATGAAAGTTGTTATTTGATGATGTTTACATGTAGATGGAAAGTCCTACCAAAGAACACCGAACCTCATCGCTGTCATCTATGGTGGTGTCGAAGTAATCCGTGGACAAAACGAAAACATCACGATGAATGCGTCACTCTCCTATGACCCGGTTGTTGGACTTGGTAACCACTCCGGGATGAACTTCACGTGGCGTTATGGTGAGATCAAAAGCAACTATTCTGGCCTTCTGACAGCAGCAAGCGACTCCTTCACAGGAATAAACCAGTCAAATGTTCATTATATTGGGAATGATTCTGGACTTGAAGTTACCATCAATACTGCCTCTTCCATGTTCCAGGACCTGACGACCTTAGTAGTTAAACTGGTGGTGGCAAAAGATCATCGCAGCTCAAGTGATCATCAAGTTATACACTTGGTAAAAGGAGATCCGCCTCAAATATCTCAACGGTATGAAATTTGTTTCATTGTTTATTAATCCTGTCATTTGCCCCCTGGTCTGCAGTCTGCATTTGACCCCAGCCCTGGTCTGTAGTTTGCAGTCTGCAGTCCGCAGTCTGCGGACTACAGACTCAAGGAACTATATGTTGATTCTGTTCTCTGCATTATTATATGGTACAGGTAGTGCAGATGTCCAGCTGATAACACCACAACTTCACACCAACTGGAGCATAGTTGGATAAATTAGCTATTCAGAAATAAACGGAATTAAATAATTACCTTACAATTAATTTATTAAAATGCCAGTACACCAGAATAGTGCATTAATTAACAGCACGAGCTTCAGAAGACACAAAAGACATACATAGCACGTTAATAGATTTTTCAGTTATTTTATTTATTTATTCATTTATTTATTTTATTTTATTTTTTTTAAATTCTTCACGAGTAGTGGTCCCAAACCAATGCTTGTCACTAGTTCTGGATGCAATTGGTAGCCTGGTTCACTTTAGTACGTTTAGTTATTATTTCTTGCTTTCCTTGGAACCTCTTTTGCCACTAACTGACAAGGTTCTTGATACTAATGTTAGAATAGCATGGCATCCATGAGAAGAAAGAAATGCTTATTGGCACATATAGCCATGAAATAAACAACGGCAGTTACTCAAAGATTGTTTGTTTGTTTGTTTCAAATGGTGGGTCTTAGCTCCTTCCTAGAATAACAGCTGTTCAAAGGCATTTTTCATGACATAACATTTGATTTCATTTGATTTTCAGATGTATAATAAATTGTGAACCTAAAATCAGTCCATCAGTTAAACTAAGTATCCAATCACAGTGCTATGGAGCACAGTGCTCCAAGACATCTTCATACCAATGGATACTTTATGAACAATACCCATCTGCCACAAATAATAACACTGTTTGGAGGAAAATACAAGATTTGCAACTTATCACAACTACATCCCTCGATTCTAGCAGTATTGTAATCAAAGAGGACTCCCTTGACGGCGGAAAGTACTACCGGTTGGCAGTGTTTGTTCAAACTATGGAGGGTCAGCGAGGAATGAGTGCTCACGACATCTCAACTTCATCACCACCTACCGGGGGAACATGTTCAATCACTCCATCAAATGGCACCTCACTGAAGACTGTTTTTAACCTGAGCTGTAGTGACTGGGAAAGTGACAGCAACCCCCTGTCTTACCGGTTTCAATATCAACTACAGAATGGTCTACACGGGCTGTTGTTCGACAGCTCTAGTAGTAGTGTCAGCTCATGGCTGCCATCTGGAAACTTGTCCTGGAATTATGCTGTGAAGGTCAATGTCACAGTGACTGATAAAAATGGTGTGTCTGCTCCAACAGTTTATTTGTCTGTGCAGGTACAGTATATCCTTGATTATATTAACTGTTGCATCACGTTACAAATGTATAACAAAGATGCATATTGAATAACAGGTTGTCACTTTCAACAAGCAATACGTTGTCACATATTACTCATAAGTCCTTCTGTAGGTTGAACCATTTCCAGAGCTCTTGAGACCAGAATACATCACCAGACTTGTCACAGCAAACAACAGTGAGTTTAAAAATGCAACCAAAGATGAGGATCTCAGCAAAGCAGAAAAAATAGCAAATGCAGTCCTTCAAGCAGTTTTAAAAGATACTACCACACATTCAACAAAAATATCTAAGGTAATGAACTATCTTTCAATAAATTGCTATTTATTTAACTACATGCAGTTTATTCTGCACCATAGTTCCAAAGTTATCATTTCATCTAGACTTCGAGTAGTCTCTCTCTTGCTTCATCCATCGAGCATGATGCGAAAAAGAACCACGAGAAAACCAGGGCTGCGTGAAATCCTGGGGGCAAGAAGCGCTTCTCGACCCAAGGATTTCACGCGGCCATTTTTTTCCTTGCAGTCTATTTACGGTCTCGCTTGATGGACTAAGTGAAAGAGGAACTACTCGTAGTCTACATATCATCAGAAGAGCATAAATTTAACTATATGATTTGTCCAAAACATAACCTGTGTGCAGACGTCTACTTTCTTGAGGGAACAGCGAGGTCTGTGAAGCCAGGCACAGTTCCTGACGTTTGCCGTTTTCATTTCACTGTTGGTTTCCAAGCTATTTAGCTCATTCTTGTTTCTGAAGGGTATGGTACGCTGTGTTGAGTTTAAATGAAGTACAGATATCCATTTCAAATCCGTTTGACTACAGTGATAACAAATGTTTATAGCTCTTAGCTAGGTCTGCATGGAACTTCCAATTTAGCGCCTCTGTAGTTTGGCATAATTATATTTTGCAAGGCGGTTTCCCTCCGGTGATCAATAAATCTCTAGGGCAGAATGTTACAAATCCGGGACTGGACACCGTACATGATTTCCCAATAGTGGCCTGGCACTAGTTTATCGGAACAGTGCGTTGTTCTCTTCGTCATTCTGTAGCAAGAATGATCGCTGTGAGCAAATGAGTATTTTAGTGAAATGAATGGATTCCTATTACCCAAGACCGTCAACAGTATTCTGTCATTCTGCTTCTGGGGGACGTAAAAAAAACAGCACAAACCGGACGTGTTTAAGTCAATAAGAAACATACCAAACATTATACCACATATTAAACACCACATAAATAATGTCGAGTTTCTTGTATTGATACACAGATAGCCAATCAGAGTCGACTTTTAACGAGGCTAATTGTTAAGCAACCATTTAGAGCATGGTCCTTGAATTCTGGAGAATTAGCAGAATACTGAAACATAATTAGTGAAGGCGCTTCTTAGATGTCAATTTTTCTGCGTGAAGGGAAATTATAGTAAAGTTTGCATGCAGGCTATACCTATACAGTGGTCTTGACATGCTTAGATTAGCTAATCAAATTAATTTGCAGGTGATTATCCATATAATGTAACTAATTACATGTATAATTATAATAATAATCAACTTTATTTATCAAGGGTAGCACCGAACAGTAGTAACTGAAAAAACAGTGGCCATCATACAAATATTTACAGAATAAAAAGAGGAACTATTTAGGCGATAGCCGAGTGCGACTCTAGCTTCTTGAGTGCTTAGCAAACCTTCCAAGTGCATCCGTAACTCAATAGTATACGCTATGGCGTTTACCATTTGTTTTATAACATGACATTGAGACATTGGAACAACAGAAGTCCTTTTATTGAGCTACATCACAAAAAAAATGTTCGTGTAGTCTTACATGACAAGAGAAAACAAGCGCGCGAAAATTCACTCATGACAACCGACTGCATACCAGTAACTCAGTAAAGTTTCATCTTCCGACAACTGTGAAGACAGTTTCGCATTTCCGGCAGAAGAACGTCGGCCATTACTTTGGAAACAATGTCTGTCAAAAGATTTGCTTTGTAAACATTAGCACACACGTCAGCAGCGTACACCCATGGGCAAATAGTAGACGCTAAATTAACTAATCAGAGCGCGCACTTTGCTTTAGTTATATTACAATAATAATTAATAATATAGAATTATTATTATCATCATTATTAACTACTTAATAACCGAGAGTGAGGTCGTTACGGGAAAATCTCAAACTGAGGCCTTGCCGTATTGACCGAGCGACAGCGAGGTCAATACGGTAGGCCGAGGTTTGAGATTTTCCCGTAACGACCGAACGGTCGAGGTTATTAAGTTGTTTATTATATGGCTCATCAATAAAGAGAAAAATCATTCGAGCGGAAGTCGTCAATTTACATCCGGCGATGCGCGCGTTTACCGATTCATTCATCGTCTCAAACCTAGGGCAAAACTACACAGTCAGTGAATTTCACCACTGTATTACGTATTCCGTTAAAAACACTCATTTCTTTACGGAAAAGTCACTGTCACAGCCTCAAAAACGTATTTTAGTATCGTGGTACCACAAGTTGATGGGGAAGTTTTTCCGACTTTTGGGGCGAAACGTCAACGCATATAGAAAAGACAGCAAGTGCTTCAAAATTGTCCAAACCAACCGTCTTTCGGTGAAAGAAGATACTAATGCTTCAGAATGCACTGCTCAAAATAAGCTTAACTCGATCTTCGCATTCGCTTTCGACAACATATCTTCGCCATCTTCATTCTGGGATTTATGGATGAACATTTCAAGCCTTGTGAACGTCTGCAGTTATCAGAAACACTGCTACCGACAGAAACCGCCCGATTGTTTACATCTGATGATCCTGGAAGCTGATTTACACTTGCTTGTGTCAAAGCGAGGGAATCTATTTGACGAGAACTTTGACGGAGTTCAATACTTCGGTAATTGCTGTGACTAAGATGATAACTTATAAGTTTCTTTGTGGTGTTCTGCTCAGGATGCATGGCAGATCTGCCGATGGTGTTTTTTACTTAGCGATTTTAGCTTTACTTAAGACTAGGCAAACTTTGATTGTTTTTCACTAGTGCCCGCCAAGGTTACCGACTGGTAAGTCATCTATATAAATTTTATTAAAGAAATATCTCTAAACTTTTAGCTACTGATATTCTCGTACTGATTTTAATCGGCTTTCATCGCTTCAATGCGCTTGAATTTTCAGAACGGGGCTCTTCCTAATTTGCATAATCCGTAATCGGCCCGTGGGCATTACGGGAGAATAATGCCCTACAATTCAGTGACAATTAACCAATCAGAGCGCGCGTTATATCGGCCACAAGCCAAAGCCATATAATAACATTATCATTATCATTACCATTACCATTATCTTTATCATTATCATTATTGTTATTATTATTATATGCTTTAAGTCAAATGCTGAACAGTTATTTGTTTTTGGAATGTGCTGAAAAAATGTCTCTACAGAAACTCATCTGGCAGTGTTCTCCCTACAATTTCGATAAATTGCAGATTCAAGACTCCATCATTGAAAAGATTGTCTCACTGCAAGTGAAAAATCTTCCAGACCTTTTGCAAAGCTCCTCCATTATAGGGTCTGCTATTCAGGAAACCGAAACAGTGTCTGGCACATCACTGGTGAGCAAAATAAATGTTGAGGGAGGGTATAGCAGGAGGATGCCGGGTTGTGGTAAGGGGAGATGAACAGAAAAAGGGATTACCCTTTCCTGGTTTCTCTAAGTATTTTACAATCCCTCATCCTGCTTCAAGATCAAGCTTCTTTCCCTCCGTTCTACTAAATAATAATATTTATACTAGATGTTTTATCATTGCCATCCATGAATGTCCAGGATTGTGTGCATGCCCTGTAGTATGCTGAATCTCATTTACTTTGACTGTGTTATATGCACCAACTGGGTTGTTTCTGGCGGTTAATTATCCAGTCAAACAGTGACGTAAGCTCTAAAACATTTTGCCATAAGCACTATCCCATCATTTCAACTTTAAGTTAAATGTTTCTTGGCAATGGCCCTGATGACAACTATGAGTTGGGTAGTCACGTCCCACTTGATGCACTTACATAATCATTAAGCTTCGATCAATTTTTCGAATTGCGAGTTTGGGACGTCTGCAAAGAGAGAATCATACTCTGATATCAGGTCAGGCATGTGTAGCCATTGTTAGCTACAGCAGGCTGTGATAAGCTATTGTAGCCTCAGATTCAGCCAAGCACAGTTATGTACTCATTGACTGAGTGGGAGGGCCTGACGGGAAAATATTTGGCTCGAGGTCAGGACGTACGGGGCGAGCGCAGCGAGGTCCGTACGTCCTGAACGAGAACCAAATGTTTTCCCGTTCGGCCTGACCTAACTCAGTCAACAAGCGTTTTATCATATGACCTGAAAATTTTGAAAAGTCTGTTTGAACTTAAAAAGGACGAGATTACATAACATCAGACGGCCGCGCGCGGAACAGCTACAATAATTATTATTAAGATTCTACAATAAAAACTTGATTCATCGCGTCGAACAAGAAACATAATTCATCGAAAAACACGACTCGTTTTCTCATTTTCGTTTTTCAATGTAAGTCCTCAATTACCATTCATGCTAACGGGATTGGCTAACCTGTTTGTCAACAGAAAGTTGACATAAAGCTGTCAAAAATATGTCAAAACCATCAAAAACTTAGCGAATGACAAAAGTTCGCTTCACGCTTCACTGAAATTGTTGACAAATCTTCGTCGTCCGAAGACTCAAGAAAATGTTGGCGTCGTTTCAAGCGATCTGTCGACCTCTTGGATTCTCTTGAACAAGGGAGAACCAGCAACCGAATATTAATGACACCGATGTTGGCTCCCGCAAACAGTGTCTGGGTTGGCTGAATTTGCTGGTTTTGCTGTGTAGTGGAAGTTACGCATGAAACACAAGCGAGTTTTATTAGGGAATTTAAGATATGGTACGGCTAGGCTGTAGTACGGCGGCAGATAGTGAAGATCACTTCCGGTGACGTCATAACGCGCGTACCAGTACGGCTTTCTCGCCGTAGCCTTGCTTTCTACTACGGGAAAGTGCCTGGTTTCACATACTCTTCACTACGTGAGTATAAGCCTGCTGTTTACTTCTCATTTTAACGCTTTTTCACGGTTTGAACAGCCTAGTTTGAAGATAAAGTTCTCAATCATAAAAATCAGTTTTAAGATCATTGTTTCTTTGTCATTTGTACAGAAAATTTGAACGATTTTAACACCTACCGCGAGATGATCAATTCAGTCATATTAGTATCGGGCCGAACAGCCGCAGATAAGAAAGCTTCGCATGCATGTACTAATCTGAGCTATAATTGTTTATTTACCGTTCAAAATGTATTTTATTATAATCGAAAGTTTTGTATTTTCGGGCTTATCACGTAATCGTTGTACGAACAACCTGTCCGTGTTGAAATCGAGCTTTTTTGTATCAGAATTTATATTTTATTTTGTGGTTGGAATTACAGGCGGTTCTATCAAGTGCTAAAATTTCAAATCTGAGTTCTGGGAGATGTAAGACGGATACAGGAGAAGGAAATCATTGTCATTAATCAAGCCTATTTCGTATGAAAGTAGAATAATCTCTGGTTTCCTTGAAAGTAGTCGTTTTTGTAAAGACACGCAGAGACTGCACATCCGTTACCGTACAGCAAAATCTTAATCATTTGATTTTGGCGGGTAAAACACCGTTGTCAGCCTAGTCCATCACAGCCAAAGTAGCAGTAGTAGCACCTCGCCGTAGCGTATCTTAAAGTCCCTATTATCTGGATAAACTATACGGTAAATTATGAACTTGTGTTCGTACTCAGTTTTGTCTCTTCAAACAACACTGATGCAGAAACTGCAGAGCAATTTATCCTACTGTACACAAGGTATGTTTGTGATTTCGCTTCTCACAACTCTGGAAACTCGAAGAAAACACTTATATTGTACTTTGTTTTCTTCGCGACTCGCCGGTTTTCTTACTTTTGACCCACGATGAATTCTTGATTTCTGAAAGAAGTTTCGCCCAAGACTGTTTGCTTATTCCGAAGGTTAATTATCGGATAGTTCATCCGGAAAAGTTGTTTTTTTGACTGCCTGTTTGCTTGTTGTTGGCTTCTGAGAAAGTTGTGAACTTCTTCAGTTGTGAGGGGTGTTGACTTTCTTTCTGTGCTTTCGGAGTAAGTTGGCGACTAAAGTACATGTAGTTCTGCGTCGGACAGTTCGCCTGGATATTAAGATTCGCTCTCAGAATGTTCACTTTCATCACTCATTTCGAGGAGAGCAAAATTTTGCAACGACAAAATTTTTAATCATTAACTCGCATCGAGTTTCTAGGAGGGCCGTACGCATTTCTAGTAGGGCCGTACGCGTTTCTAGTAGGGCCGTGCGCGTTTTTCCGGCCCTATCGCTTCGACGCCTACGGCCCTCATACGGGACCTTTTTTCTTATGGTTTTCCAAGGAAATAGCGCGGGGGGCCGTACGGGTCATATGATAAATATATGTTATTGGCCGGCTCATGGTCGGTCCGTATAAGCCGGCCAACAACATGTTTATGTTTTTTTCCTGCGGTAAACTGGCTTACAAGAGGGTTTGTTTACGCAACTTTGTCATTGAATCGGCTTACGCGCCGTCTACAAACCATTCGTAAAAAATCTAACAAGCGAACGAGCGAGTAACTCAGATACTAGACAAAGAAAGATGTATTAAAGAACAGATTTATTTCGAGCTACTTTATGTTAGTTGCATTTGGTTCACCAGTTGAGTTCTCCAAAATTATTTCTCCGGTGTCAAATTTCGTGCAAAGTTTGAAATTATACTACAAAAACAATTTCTGTCAGTCGTTGCGAATCACTCGAAATCAGACTTTTCTACCGTAAATTGGGTAGCAGATAGCGAGGACATTCGTTAAGTGTACTCCATAGAAATTTTCTCAAATACAGCAACGATCAGAGAGGTAAATTCGACTGAAATTGACTCATCTTTTACTCAAAACTGTACAGAGAGAGAGAGACACAGGAATTTACGCGCCATTACAGCGCCGAGCTACAAACAGCCAAGCAAACTCTCACAACTTCAAAAAACTCAATTGAATTTACTTACAGTGACTTTCCTTGCCATTTAAAGTTGAATAGAGATAAACTTGCGTTGATTAATCGTCGATAGAAGTGTAAAAAGGGCGAAAGACTGACGATTACCGCTAATTCGTTCACGAAAATAGATCAACATGACAGATTCCGCCTGCTGTGGCGGTCCGGATGAGAAAATTCCGCCCGCTCCAGGGACCAATCAGATTGCACGATTTGTTGAATTCCGCCCGCTCACGAGCTGAGGAAAAGATAAAAGAACTTATTTTGTTGCTGAAAACACTTTATTTTGATAGGAATCCTCATTGTCTGCTATTGAGTCAATGACATCACTCTTATGGAATACTACTCAAGCAAAAGATGTGGCAAAGATACCGCTGGTTACCCAATCTGCAGAAAACTTAGGTTCTTGTCTTAACAGCTTGCTGAAGGCAGGAGAAGCCATTGCATCAGGAGATGTTGGTTCTGATCTTCAAGAAAAGGTTAATATTTGCGATCTTGCATTGTTAATGGCTGTCAATTGTTACTTCATTGAAATGCACGAGGACACACTTCGATCTATAACTTCGACTATAATCATATTTCCTCAACATTACCTAACTTGCATTTGGCGCTAATAATTAAGTGACGAATCCTTACACTAACACTTGTTACAGTGGTTAGATTTTTCCCAAGCTTGGCACTGGTTACATGTTTTCCCACACGTGACTCGCCTTACATGTTTTCCTATGCTTGGCACTGGTTAAATGTTTTCCCACACGACTCGTCATACATGTTTTCCTTGCTTACCACTGGTTGCATGTTTTCCCACACATGACTCGCCTTACATGTTTTCCTATACTTGGCACTGGTTACATGTTTTCCCACACATGACTCTCCTTACATGCATATGTTTTCCTCTGGTTAACACTGGTTAAATGTTTTCCCACACATGACCCTCCCTACATGTTTTCCTGTGCTTGGCACTGGTTACATGTTTTCCCACACATGACCCGCCTTACATGTTTTCCTATGATTGGCACTGGTTACATGTTTTCCTACACATGACTCGCCTTAAATGTTTTTCTATGATTGGCACTGGTTACATGTTTTTCCACACATGACTCGCCTTACATGTTTTCCTATACTTGGCACTGGTTGCATCTTTTTCTTTGCTTGACACTGGTTACATGTTTTGCAACACATGACTCGCCTTACATGTTTTCATATGCTTGGCACTGGTTACATGTTTTCCCACACATAAATCGCCTTGTATGTTTTCCTATGCTTAGCACTGGTTACATGTTTTCCCAGGCAGTGTCCCCTAATTAGTATGGTGTTTTTTATTCCCAGGCTATAAGGTTTTTTGACACTTTAATAAAGTTCTCACTCACTCACTCACACTCATGACTCGGCTTACATACTTTCACACACTTGGCACGGGTTTCAAGCAAGTTTTTTTCATTGCTTGGCTCTGAAGCAAGTGCCACGCTTTTCCCGCCTTTCCACTTGTTATATGATTCGCCGCTGGTCACATGTTTTCCCAAGCTTGACAGCATCTACTTCAGTGTTTTGGCATGGCATGGATTGATTCATCGTGTAAATTGTTGCTTTTCTTGTGATTGGTTGACCTCGTGTGTGTACTTTGGAGTTTGATTTATAAGACAGCCCTTTTTTGTTTTTGTTTTGTTTTGTTTTTCAGGGTAAACGTATAGTCAAGAGATCCAAGGACATCATCAGCTTAGTTGGAGATGCAGTGCTGGCACTAAGAGTCCCGGATGAAGAAATGATATCGATTGAGACAACAGGACTGACCTTGACCTTAGGCCGCCATAGCCCGGATAAACTTGAAGGATTAAAAATTGAAGAAAGGGGTGCTAGATTTGTTTTGCCGGCTGAAAAGAAAGCATTGGAGTCCAGCGGAATACAAGAAGCAAGTTTTGTGGATACTCAGGTATGGATATTGTATCAAGCAGCAGATGATGACCGTCCTGAGGGAAACAAGTTTGTTTTGCTTTTAAACCTGACATTTCTGAAACGAGTGGTTAGAGATGTTTCCCTCGACTTCATCTCGAGAAACACTGAGAAACTTACTGTTCCGCTCGTGACCGGAAATAAAGAGTACAATTAGATAATCGCTAAACAAAACGTTTTTTGAGTAGCACCATGGCCTGGCACGCGGTGCTTAAATCTAGGTACATTTCTTTTGTATTGTAACGACGGATTTGACTGCTTATCGAAAGCTATAGATCTCTTCCCTAATTTCCAAGACAACAACAAGCTTTATTTCCCCCTTGGCCTAACAAAAATATTATTAGAAAACAGTCCCAAGAAAATACGCGCACGGATTGGTTAAAAATCGTGTTTCTTTAACGCGATTTAAACACAGAACTAGCACAAGCTGTTGACGTAAAGATAACTCGAGCCAAGAGAATTTACATTTTGATAATCAAAGTTAACAAGTTTTTTTCCTTTTTTTCGTCGCGGTGTTTTCTAACAGAAATAGCAAACATGTTCTCCGTTTTGCTATCGAGTTGTAGAAACACTCGTGAAAGTTTGGGAGAACCCGTGTTTCTATTTAACAATTAGATTATGAGCTCGAGATTTCTATCACGCATGAAAATCGAGGGCGAATAATCTAATTGTTTTAGTATAAATCTACTAGTCGTTCAAAACTTTATCTAAATCCTCTTCACAGACATTTCGAAAACGCCAAGAATCGACCGTCATTTTGCTAACAAGGGCACACTGCTACGCTACTCAGTATCTATCACAGCATCAATAGTGAGTAGCGTAGCCAATCAGAGAACGGTATTCGTAATCAAAGAACGCTAGTAGATTTATACTAAAACTTGATAGAAACTCAGGACATGCTTTCTATTTCTTAAACAGAGTTAGGGGCCAGGCTACCTTAAATAACCAGAGAATTAAAACGGGCAGTCAGCTAGTTCTACAGATGTTATTTGCCACACTTGTTTAAACGTATGGGACACCATCCCTTTAAAGTTATTAATGCCGTGCAGTTGACAGTTTTTGTTCCTTTTGCAGATGCTATCAATCCCATTCAATCCTTACACCTGGGACAGTACTAGACAAAGGGTCAACTCTGATGTCTTAGCTCTGGACTTAAAAGATGACACACGCAAGCTGATCAGAGTATCAAATCTCTCAAACAACGTCATCGTCGTTGCACCATTAAAACCCCAGACCGTCTCCCTTGAAAGTCCGCAGTATTTCACCCAGAATGGCAATCTACGTTTTCACGTGATTGATGTTGAATACGAAAATACCCTGATAATGCTGGAAATCACGCCTACTGAGGCAAATACAAATCTGTTTGTGTACCTGCGATATGGTCAGCGGCCAACCACCCAAGTGCATGACCTCAAAGCCACTGTCTCGAAGAGCGGAAAGTGTGTTTGGTCACGGGGTGCGCATGGCAGAAAGGATGGCAAAACTAAATGTTCCCAGCTAACAAGTCCAATAGAAACTCTCGCCAAGCAACCAGGGAAATACTTTCTTGGAGTGCAAGGCTATAACAGAAGTGGAACAAACTCTCACAAGAGGGAGAAAAGATCATGTTTCGGAAATAGACGACAAAAGCGTTCATGTGTCGAGGTCAAGGACTCCCATCCCACTCCCCCTCAGGGCCAAAATGTAACTGTGGTGCCAGAATACGATTCTAAATCGGATCAAAACTATACTCTGAGGATAGCCCTTGGGAGCTGTGTCTTCTGGTCAGAGGAGAGGGAAAAGTGGATAACAAAGGGCTGTCAGGTGAGTGGTGAAAATGTTCTTCAGTCAGGTCTCATTTGTCATTTTCAATTTTGCAATCTAGTGATCTTTAGAAGCCTCTGCTTCTGAAATTCTGATATAAAAGAGTAATCCGCGGCAATTGTCCAGGGCATTTAATAGTTTTCGTAATTTGACGCAGGCTGTAGCATTCTAGTGCTTGTTTACGACAAATTTGCAACCCGTA
The DNA here is from genome assembly GCF_042242905.1 of Orbicella faveolata. Lineage (NCBI taxonomy): Eukaryota > Metazoa > Cnidaria > Anthozoa > Scleractinia > Merulinidae > Orbicella > Orbicella faveolata. The sequence goes on from NW_028301540.1 coordinate 2,326,965, forward strand.
ATGAAGTGATTATTTCAAGACTGTGGTGAAATACCTTTTATGATGAAATATTTAACAGACTGGCAGAAATATAAAATATTTTTTGATAGGACGTTTTACAAGCAATGTTATCAGCTTTTGTTAGCCTACGTACTACAAATGACAATGTGGAGAATTTTAAATAATTTAACTTAATTTTAAGGGGTTTTTACTGTTTATTTCTTACCAGGTTTTATCAGCAACATTGAACGGATTTATTAATTGTTCCTGTAATCATCTGACTTCATTTGGAGGAGCTCTTTTGATCAAAGCGAATTCCATTGATTTTGACAAGGTCTCGGTGGAGTTCAAGAATCTTGAAGAAACTGGAAACGTTGCAGTTATTGTGATGATCTCTGTAGTTCTCCTGTGCTATATTGTCGTGCTGGTTATCGTCAGAAAAGCGGATAAAAAAGACGCCAGAAATGTAAGCATTGATGATGACAATTTATTTCGATAGCGTGCATAATTACAGTCAAGACTGCAGTCTCCCTTATGGCCCTAGCTATGAAACTGAGTTACAACATGACTAATTAGAGGAAGTTTAACCATTTCAAGGTATAAGAATTAATGTTGGGTTCAACTGTAAAATCCGCTGTTTTAAACATTTTACAAACTTGCCGGGTTGTACCCTGGAATCTAACGATTTCAGTTCAACAATTTTGGAATTCATGCAAATGTAGCTTGCAAAAAAAGTATTGTAAATTTAAGCACACCGGGCTAGCAGAGGGCTTGAAGCTGCACCCTTGGGGAAACTTTTCGGTCTTTTATCCGATGGAGCTCAAACTTTGCAGTGATAGAACTTTTAATTTCGAACAATCGTACGAGGTTTTTTTATTATTATTACTTAAATATTTTTCGGCGGGGAAAATGACGTCACAGAGCTCAAGGCATATTTCAGTTTCACTGTTAACCAATGTAATCGAGTCGGAAAGAACTCATTACGATAAAGTGAAATGCGATAAACTTATTGAAAAAGACATGATGATAGGTGCGAATGCAGCCATAACACTACTGGGAAAAAGACCTGAAAACATTTTCAGGCTTTGAATGGGATTCGAACTCACGACCTTTAAATTATCGGTGCAATGCTCTCCCAACTGGGCTATCTAAGCCACATTAGAGCGGTCTTATGTTCAGTGGACGTAATACTCGGCTCAAGTATGTGAATTCCATAATAATGGATGTCCAACAGTAGCAATTAAATGTAGACATGATGACAGATACGAACGCAGCCATAACACTACTGGGAAAAAGACCTGATAAAAAATTCAGGCTTTGCTACTGTTGGACAGGTATTATTATGGAATTCACATACGTGAGCCGAGTATTACGTCCACTGAACATAAAGAGCCAGCCCACACACGACCGCTCTCATGTGGCTTTGATAGCTCAGTGGGGAGAGTATTGCACCGGTAACGCTAACATTGTGGGTTCGAATCCCGTTCAAAGCCTGAAAATGTTTTCAGGTCTTTTTTCCAGTAGTGTTAGGGCTGCATTCGCATCTATCGTCACGTCTACATTTAATTGCTACTGTTGGACAGCTATTATTACTGAAAAAGCTTAATCCGTCTTAAAGATATGAAGAAATGAATCAGTTTTCTAAATGTTCTTAAAATAGTAACAAAATGGAGGGAAATTCAAAGTTCCAAACTTTACATCTTCAAAAAGGATTAAGCTTTTTCAAATACTGTTTAATTCTCTAACGCGCTTACTGAAATGATCCAGCTGGTACATAAGCAATTGTCGAGTCAAGTGATTTATGGAAGAAAAAAAAAGTGGCAATTAAAGTTGATTGATTGGTTGATGTAGAAACAAATTAAATTTAGCGGAACAACTCCTTACGGTCACCTCGTTAATACAGTCACCTCGTTATTACGGCCGTGTTGTTTTTTTCTCCCGACGAAACGCCCGTAAATTTTCTCATAGGAAAACCCCGTCCATTCGGCCACCCTGTTAATACGGCCAACGATTACGTTCTGAAATCCCAACTTACAACTAACCAAATACGCGTTTGTTTGTTTTTTGTTGTTGTTGTTGTTGTTTGGTTAAACAAAAGAAAAAATATTGAGCGATTCTCTTGTTTATTCAAACGCCTGTAACATGTCATTGACCTCTGTCGTTAACAAATCAAACACAATTTCCTTCACAAAGATGTCACTTAAAATAGATCCCATTAATGCTGTGAAATTTTCATGGCCCGTTGGTGACCGTTTTAACGGGGTTCCAGTTTATTCGTTATTATCATGATCTTAGCTTGAGCCGTTAAAACTTCAGGTCTAGTATCTCACAGTACATTAATAAATGAAATCCACTTTGTTTTCTAGACTGGTCTGCCAGTGCATCTACCCTCCACAGCAAGCTGCTCACACATCTATCGGATAATCATTTCCACGGGCGTGTGGAGAAATTCAGGTACAACAGCTAAGGTTGCCATGGAGATATACAGTAGTGAAGGAAGTAGCGGAATTGTTCAACTCAACATGGACGAGCCTGGCGTGAATAACTTTCTCTTTACTCGTGGAAACACGGATGTGTTTGTGCTTAATCTTAGCCAGTCTCTTGGTACGATTCACGCAGTGCGAATTGGTCATGACAACTCTGGTGAGAGCCCTTCCTGGTTTCTAGAAGAAATCGTTGTTATTGACGAACAGGTGAATCAGGCTTGGGCGTTTACCAGCAGCCAGTGGCTTGCTCTGGAGCGAGAAGACGGTCGAATTGAGCGAATCATTGAACAGGCGCCAAATGAGGGCACTTTTAGACACGAGATGCTAAAACGTTGGTGGAGAGGTCTGACTGAAACCCATCTTTGGGTTTCAGTTCTAACGAAGCGGGGGAGAAGCCGCTTCACAAGAGTACAGCGAGCGTCGTGCTGCCTTTCAGTGCTGCTTACAGCCATGTTTGCTAACGCGATGTTCTATAAGTTGAATGGCAAATCTGAGCAAGTCCTACAAGTAGGACCCCTGAAATTCTCGTGGGCCCAAATTATTATCACTTTTAAAAGTGCACTTATTGTTGCACCCATAAACATTGTGACAGTATTCCTTTTTCAGAAAGGAGTAAGTGAGACTCCGTGTTGTCATAAAGCTAAGTGGCTTACTTACCTGGCCTGGTTCTTCTTGTTTGGTTTTTGTAGTGTTTCTGCTTCGTTTACCATCTTCTACAGCTTGATTTGGGGAAAGAGCACCAGCGAGCAGTGGCTAACGTCAACGCTTGTATCACTGGGGAAGGATGTGACAATTACAGAACCTGCTAAAGTGTTATTCATAGCGATATTCCTCGCCGCCATTGTCAAATGGAAAAAGAGTAGATCTGAAGGACGCCAAAGCCATGAAGCAGCTAAAAGTAGCCCCTCACAACAGCGACTGTGGAAAATGAAGCTATCTGAAGTGGAAGACATGAGGAAACAACAGCTAAAGAAAAAGAACTTGTCGCTTCTTTTCTTCGAGATTGTCGTTTACTTCCTGTTCACCTTCCTGGTGATGGTCTTGTGTTATGGCAACCGGAATACTTACCAATATCACATGACAAAGTCCATCCGGGATGGGTTACCAAACTTTGAAAAGGTAAGTACTGTCAATAACGAAACAAGTCTGGGTTAACTCCAAACTAAGTAATCTTGTGGATTCGTTTGGTTTTTCATTTGTTGAGCTGTTCAGTTCAACATATTTTACAAAACGAGCAGCACGAACAGTAAGCGTGATGCTTAAAACCAAAGCGAAATGTTATTCAATTAATTCAACTAAGTTAAAGCGGTTTTCAATTGAGTGTCGAAAGGTAAATTGGTTTTGTCATATCATGCTACACGATTGGCTTAAAAAACTCGCGCCATTTTGTCAAAAATAACCAATCGTGACTTGCCCGCACACGTTTTCCCGCACGTCGCGTCAGCTTCATGCATTTACCTCGATTATCGATTGGTTCATTGGTCTGTGTCTTTTGTGATTGGCTTAGTAAGTGATTACTTTGGTTTTGGTTTTACGATATTCAATTGGAAACCGCTCAATGTTGCTAGAGGAGGTTTTCAATTGAGCATTGTAGCGATATTTTTATTCTGGAATAAGGTCAGTCGAACGCACCCCGAGAATGAGGCCAACCTATTTTAGTGCTCAGAACGTGGCGTCACAAGACATGTGGAATTGAAGCGATTTCGGCTCGGTCCATAACCTTGGGGGAAAAAAAGAACAAGGGAAATATTGCCCCAATATGGACCTCGCGTTAGTTCAATCACATTCATTTATTATATGGCTTTGGCTTGTGGCCGATATAACGCGCGCTCTGATTGGCTAAGAGCGATATCTGAGCGGTCATTATGCAGCCGTAATGCCCACGGGCCGATTACGGATTATGCAAATTAGGAAGAGCCCCGTTCTGAAAATTCAAGCGCATTGAAGCGATGAAAGCCGATTAAAATCAGTACGAGAATGTCAGTAGCTAAAAGTTTAGAGATATTTCTTTAATAAAATTTATATAGATGACTTACCAGTCGGTAACCTTGGCGGGCACTAGTGAAAAACAATCAAAGTTTGCCTAGTCTTAAGTAAAGCTAAAATCGCTAAGTAAAAAACACCATCGGCAGATCTGCCATGCATCCTGAGCAGAACACCACAAAGAAACTTATAAGTTATCATCTTAGTCACAGCAATTACCGAAGTATTGAACTCCGTCAAAGTTCTCGTCAAATAGATTCCCTCGCTTTGACACAAGCAAGTGTAAATCAGCTTCCAGGATCATCAGATGTAAACAATCGGGCGGTTTCTGTCGGTAGCAGTGTTTCTGATAACTGCAGACGTTCACAAGGCTTGAAATGTTCATCCATAAATCCCAGAGTGAAGAAGGCGAAGATATGTTGTCGAAAGCGAATGCGAAGATCAAGTTAAGCTTATTTTGAGCAGTGCATTCTGAAGCATTAGTATTTTGTTTCACCGAAAGACGGTTGGTTTGAACAATTTTGAAGCACTTGCTGTCTTTTCTATATGCGTTGACGTTTCGCCCCAAAAGTCGGAAAAACTCCCCCATCAACTTGTGGTACCACGATACTAAAACACGTTTTTGAGGCTGTGACAGTGACTTTTCCGTAAAGAAATGAGTGTTTTTAACGGAATACGTAATACAGTGGTGAAGTTCACTGACTGTGTAGTTTTACCCTGGGTTTGAGACGATGAATGAATCGGTAAACGCGCGCATCGCCGGATGTAAATTGACGACTTCCGCTCGAATGATTTTTCTCTTTATTGATGAGCCATATAATAAACAACTTAATAACCTCGACCGTTCGGTCGTTACGGGAAAATCTCAAACCTCGGCCTACCGTATTGACCGAGCGATAGCGAGGTCAATACGGTAGGCCTCAGTTTGAGATTTTCCCGTAACGACCTCACTCTCGATTATTAAGTAGTTAATATTCACCGGTCCATTTCCTCTTTGTCTTTTCTCTATGATAGGTTAATGGTAAGGAGAAGCTCTGGAGCTGGTTAAATGACGCTTTAATCCCAGGTGTGTTCGCGGGCAGATGGTACAATGGCCAACAAGAGAATCAAACAGTGTACATTGGAAACAAACACTCAGTCCTTGTTGGGATGGCTCGAGCCCGGCAGCTAAGAGTTAAACCGAGTAAGTTATGGTCTCAGAATTCAGTGTTTTGACCAATCGCCTGCGAGTGAAAATACTCGATGGATTATGATACGGGATATTTATCACGTGGCGGACTTGTCCAGCGCGCTGACATAGCTACAGGAGTTATTTTGACACCTGCCAAGGGCGGCATCACTGTTACAAAGTCGTTTTGGTTTCGATCGCATTTCCGACCACGAAACACGGAAGAAAAGTGGATAATATTGGTGCGGAAAATAGGAAAAAAAACACCGCCGGTAACCATGGAATTAAGAATAAAATAGCTCAAACCGAATATAATCTAGAAAAATAAATGAACGGCATATGTTTTAGGAAAGAATGAAATTGCAATTCAGCGTTTAGGCTAAATTGATTTCACCCGCGACCGAATGTAAGTCATGATCGTATTTTCTTTACAGCAATATATTGCGTTAACTAAAATTGTCCAAAGAAAATATGCTTGTTCCTTCAACGTGTTGTTGGACCCTTGAAGTGTGAGAAAAACAGGTTATGAGCTATATCTACTTGGAAATTTGTCAAAGTAGGTTAATTTTGATTACAGAATTAGCTAGTATGTTCTGATGAACCACTTTGCAGTAGAACAGAGCCTTCTTTAAGGCATGAACAGCTATTTTCTAATAATGGTTTTGTAAACATTTCAGCATCCTGTAAAGTTAACTATATGACGAGAATGTTTTCGGTGTGCTACGACGGATACGGGCTAGAAAATGAAGATAGAACCCCTTATAGTAAACCAACCTGGAAGCCCACCGACAACTCCTCGAGTCACGAGGAGCTACTCCGACTTTGCCCGAAGCCCTGGCGATATCAGAATCCGGGGGAGAGTGAAACTGTGCCCAAGTGGGGACAATTCTCATTTTACCCTGGAGGAGGATTCGTGGCTGACTTAGGATACGAGAACGCAACAGGTTTTAGCATTATTAAGAATTTAAAAACTAATGACTGGCTGGACAGACAAACCAGAGCTGTTATTGTGGAATTCTCAGCCTTCAACCCGTCAGTAAACGTTTTAGCTATTGCAACGTATTTCTACGAAGTTGGGGCATCAGGACACACAGCAACGTTCAAGAGAATTGATGTTCTCTCTTTGCCCTCCACTCAGACCGCCGCCAAACAGTTGTATATGATCTGTGTTCTTTTATTTATCATCTTCGTGCTGTGGTACTTTGGACGAGAGGGTTACAAGCTCTACAAGCGGGGTTTCCGGTATTTTAAATCCTTCTGGAACTGGATAGAACTGTGTCAGTTGTTTTTCTCCGTGCTAGCTATTATCATGTATGTGGTACAATCGGAAAAAGTGTCTTCGGCCATCAGAAAATTGCAAGAAAACGTGTATGGTCATGTGAGTTTCCAAGAAGCTCTGGTTTGGCGCGAGGTAGATAATGTCGTTCTTGGTTTGTTGGTATTTGTAATCTCTGTGAAACTCTTGCGCCTGATAAGATTCAATAAACACGTTGCTGTGTTTTCCATAACATTGAAGCACAGTGCGAGACATCTCGCATCTTTCAGTGTTATTTTCTTAATTCTTTTCATTGCCTTCTTGCACTTTGGTATTCTGATTTTCGGTGCGGGATTTGAGCGCTATTCATCGTTTCTAAAAGCTAGCTTTTTCCAAACAGAGTTGACTCTGGGTCGAGTGAAAGCAAGACCAGTCAATCAGTTAGAGCTCACCAGCAGAATGTTCGGAAGAATTTTCGCAGCCATGATTCTGCTGAGTACTACCATTTTGGCGATGAACTTCTTCATCGTCATACTGAACGACGCACTTGTAGAAGCAAATAACACTGCAAAGGAAAGCCCACTTTACGACCCTGGCGTGGACGAATGCAGCTGGAAAGAAACAAACCAACGGCATCAATTTTATGATAAGATAAGTAATGGTTTACGCCAACGGAAACTCGAGGAAACGTTAGCCCGGTCAAGCATCAGGAAAAAAGCATCAGGAAATGCGAAGCAAAACAACTCGAAAAAAAAGTCCTTCTTTGATCAAGGCAGTAATATTATTGTATATCCGAAGCATGCAAGGAATGAGCATCGCTGCCAACTTAATAAAAAGGGAAAGAAAGTACGTTTCGCAGAGGATGTCACCAAGTCTCAACTGAGAAGATTACAAGCGACCAAGAAAGATCTGTTCCAACGCTTGGACAGTATAGTCCAGTCATATTCCAGAGAGGCCGAGCAGGAAGAGAAATTTGAGTTGATTATGAATGAGATGGGTGTTCATAACTCTCTGGATCCCATGATAAACGTTACAGCTTTTCCAAATGAGTCATTTGAATATCACGAGCGACCAGTTAGCATTCCCGACATCATTGAATGAATGAAAAAAAATATCTAACTGAGGCCATATTAAAGTTTTCATTGTACATAATGCAACCGACTGAAAACAAATGAATTCCTTTAAGTAACAAACAAAGTATGCTTTGTTAAAAGAAAATGATTTGTGTTTCTATTAGTTTGTCCAGAGTATGCATTCTAACTTTTCCATTGTACTCCAGGAATTGTTTGACCTCACTAAGCGTTGAGTGGGATCTTTGCAGACATAACCACATGTCTTTGTAAATAATTAAATTGATCCTGGTACGGACTGAAAAAAATGTAAAAAACTTGACCAAATAATTGTGTAATTTCCAATCATGACAGCATTGTAGCTAACGACTACGTTGCTATTGACAACTGCCCTGTATTCCAGCCTTATGGTTATTTTGAGTAAACGATACTTTTTTAATGTTTTGCTTATTAGTTTAACTTATGTATAAATATTGAGTACAAATAAAGTTGTTGTTGTACTTGAACCACATTCTGTGACGAACTAAGATTTTGCCAAGTGGGCCACTAAAGCAGCCTTACGCGCATTTTTTATCATCTTCCAAAGAAACATCCAAGCAACGCAGATGTGAACAACTTTTGTTTTTGAATCTTTCATTCACTTTTTGTTTTCTATTTAATCGATTATTTCTTTGCTTTGGCCATTTTGCTTTTTGTTTATTTTTCTTTCTTTTGCAAGATGATAAGGCGAGTTTATGTTACAACACGATGTGTCAGCCGAAACAGTGTCCCTTAAACGTGCAAAAGAAAACTCAGTCGATGTCCAGCCATCTTAACCAACCCACATTTGGCTTCAAAGGGAATATTGTTGTATTCCTTGTTGTTGTTGTTTTGTTGTTGTTGTTGTTTGGCACTGACCGAAGTAGTGTGCCTCAGGAAATTTTGTTAACATTTCCCTTAACGACAAATAATTTTTTCAGGATCTTCTGAAAACAACGAAGCCTCTTAAGGATTATGCGCTGAACGTTTCTGAACTGTGATTTACATCACATTCATTTATCCGAGTGACTTTATTTTGACACGAACTCGCGCGATTGGATGATTCAACGCGTTTTTCTTTTAGTGTACTTAATGAACTCTCGTTTATACAGTAAACTAAGACATCCTTATGGCCATTTTCCGCGGCTAGCATGAACACGGAATGCCCACAATCCGTAACAGCATCAATATCGGCGCCATGTTGTTCGAGAAGTCTCACAATATTAGCATAACCATTTTGCGCGGCGTACTGTACAGGTGTCATTCCACCGTGATTATTTCCCAACTCATCAAACCCTCTGTCTCTTATGACTTGTGTCTTCGAATTTAAGCAGCTACGGTTCTGAAGTAGAAACAGAACGTTCTCAGTCCTGCCTGTCGCCGCAGCGTGATGAATTGGAAATCGGTTTTTCCAGTCTTTAATATGAATATCAGCTTGTAGTTCTTGAAACAGCAGTTTGAGTACCTCGCGCGAGTTACACCGCGCCGCATGATGCACACCATGTTGGCCGTCTTTGTCAATAGAAGTGCTGTGCTGTTTCTGCCACGTTTACCATCTTCTACAGTTTGATTTGGGGAAAGAGCATCAGCGAGCAGTGGCTATCTTCGATGTTTATATCATTCACGAAAGATGTGACAATTACAGAACCAGTTAAGGTATTTTTTACAGCTCTGTTCCTTGCAGCAATTCTCAAAAGGAAGAAGAGTAGACATGAAGGATACATAGGCCTTGAAGAGGCAAAAACAAAGCCTTCAAAAGACAGATTGTGGACGATGAAGTTATCTGAAGTGAAAAAAATGAGAAAACGCAAAGCCAGGAAGCGGAACCTGTCGCGGTTTTTCTTGGAACTTTTTGTTTACCTCACTTTCGTTTTCCTACTAATGGTGGTATGTTATGGTAGCCGGAATGACCATCGATATCAGATGACAAGGTCTATTCGAGATGGGCTACCGCACTTTGATAAGGTGAGTACAGTCTACCATGTATTAGTATCACCCAACTGGTGGACTAATGCAAATCCTGCACTTTAATTGGCTACGCTACCAGAGGACTATTAGTAATAGTCCGAGTAGCGAAATTGGCGCAATCGAGCGTGACGCTTTCTTTCGTTTTATTCCCAAAGAAATATTTCTTCAACTTGCATTTGCTAACTTTATTATTGCCTTTTCTGTCCGACTAGTTGGGTGATACTAAAACAATTAGACCCTTCGCCCTCAAGGGCTACGGGTCTAATTGTTATCACGAGGAAGGTTTTAATTTTGCACCTTTTTGCATAAACAATTTAAAATAATGCAGCAAGTTGATTTTACCAATAAGGAGAACCATGCATATTGTTTCTCAACCAATCATATTTCAAGCATATACGTCCCGGCCATCGGCTCCAGTGTTAAATCCTGAGTTCTGATTGGTCTCTTAAGCTCTGTTGACACCGTGTTCTGATTGCCTATGATCGAAAGTGATTGTGTTTGTTTCTGCTGTAGGCTTGCCAGTCACTTCAAGTGATTTAATCCACTAAAATGCCATAATAATCCAAAACAAAAATGTTACATACTTTTAACCAATTAGGATCAAAATCAAGGCTAATTGCACATCTTTTACAACCAACGTGCGATCGGTAAAGTGAAAAAATGAAATGATGTAGTCATTAAATGGATCAATGATGAGAAAAAGAGTACTATATTTAATGGTAATAGGACTGAGTGGAGTCCAATTCGATCTGTTATCATAAGAGTGATGACAAAATCGGACGACCGCGCAGCGCGAGACTGATTTGTTTATCACGAGTATGATTACAGACCGAATTGGACGACACGAAGTCTTATTACCAATTAATCATAAAAATTACAATTTCCGAGAAAAGAAGACTAGCCAAGTTATGAAAGAGAGGGAAAATTTGCATTAATGTTGCAGTTCCTAGGGAGTAATGCTTTAATTATCCCGACAAACACAAGCAATAAACACGCGTTCTATGGCGTAAAGGGGGGGAACACCGCTCTGCAATCGGCGTGACAGACGAACTTCCAGTGCGTGACCAACTGCCAAACTTATCTCCCCAGCGGTTAATTCTGCACTGGATCGGACAAGTCGGCGAGGCCAAAAGCTTGCGCGTCCTAGTAGCGTAACTCTAAACGGCACTACGAGCTGACCTCCGGTCAGCGTCGTGCTAGAGTGTAGACAGTTCTCAAGCCTTACTTATCTCCCCAGCACTACGAGCCGACTCCGCCGGCACGTGCTGGATCGGACAAGAAGAGGCATAAAAGAGCGTTAAATAGCGCCACTAAATTAGCGAAAACGAAGCTCGGGGAAGTCGCTGCAAGACTTAACCGATAGCGTGTCACGAGAGGTGAACCCCAGTTTATTATTTATATTAATGAACAACAACAATAAACCTCCAAAGGGAGGGAAGGGTGGGAGTTACAATTTCGAGGGCTAACTAAACGTTACAGTAGTGATATAACGAGCGAATGACGCTAAAGTCCAAGCTAAGGCTCATTTATAGGTAGACTGATGTCTGGGTTTAAATCAATATAAAATCATGTACCATGAAACGTACAGAGTCCATGCGGCCTCGAACGAAACAAGAATGGGGCTATTTAAAAGACTAGCCATACAAAACGCATGATATAGTTAAACCAGACGTTGTTCCAACATGCATGCGTGAAAGGTTATCGTGAATACTGTTTAAACTAGACAAGAAAGACTTCTATAATGTTCTAACGCGTAACAGTTCTATTGCGTTACGTTTAACAACAGTAAGCTAGTGACTGTACGTAAATAGCGTCACGCTCCATTAACTGCGCTTTAACGATTGACTTTAAAGCTTTATTAAAATACCTACAAAAGAGATGTAAACATTCTAAAGCCACCGCGCCTCCTACCGGCAATTAGGCCCCAAAAACGCAAAAGCAAGCGCACGCACGGACGCACGTAACTACAACTTTGAATGTGATTGGTTAATTTAAACTACAACTTTGAATGGGATTGGCTTATTGAACTGTCCGATAACAAACTGTCCGATAACAACTTGGCAAGTAAATTAGTGGAAAATAGGAGTTTTTTAAACCAATCACAAACGAGGAAATTGTAATTTTTATGATTAAGTTTGTAATCAGAAAATGCACGAGCATTTCCGAACGCCCCGAAAATGATCGCAACTATCGTCATACCGTGACATTATGCCTCTTTTTTAACTCCAGGTTCTAAAGAACGCCAAATACTGGAACTGGTTAGATGACGTTTTTATGCAAGGTGTTTTTGCTGGAACATGGTACAACGGACAGCAAGAAAATCAAACAGTGTACATTGGTAATAAGCGCTCTATTCTTGTTGGCATGGCTCGAGCAAGGCAACTAAGAGTTCAACCGAGTAAGTTTCATTTACAGTGACATATAGTACATGTTTTGATTACCGTGTAATTCTAATTTGATTGGAGTGGAAACCCTTGCTTAGGGAAATGCTTAAAAATAATTACAACTTGTTTTCCCTTAAACATTTAAAAACACACTAAATCGAAGTTTCGTGTTTCATCGCAAAGGATTCTGAGAGATCATGATCGGATCGAAAGTATTCGATCCCTTGATCTTCTGAACGCCTTTCACTACATCTTTTCGTGCTCGAAAAATAAATAAATAATAAGTACGTACATAAATAAATTAATTAATTAATTACAATATTTAAAGAGGAAGCCACATCAGCCTTAGCTGGTTCTCATGCGGGTCTTCTATCCTGGTTGAACTGGAATTTGGAATGTTTTTGTGGAGGGAGAAAAACCCAAGAACCCAGGGAAAAACCCTCAGAGGAGGCGAGAACCAACAATGAACTTAACCCACCTATGGCACCGGGCCGGAATCAAACCAGGACAACATTGGTGGGAGGCTCTCACCACTGCACCATTTCTGCTCTCCTAGCACGAAATAAATCTATTTTTCTTTAGAGTGATGTTAAGATTTAGAAACACTCGTGGAAGGCTTCAATACCTCGAAACAGGTGTGCGTTGGCATTTCCAAAACATTCTCAGTTTAAACTTACTCTCGTGGTACTAGAAGTTGCTTGGATAACCTGTGCGACCTGATTAGTCAATAGCGACCAACTTTTGTATAGCAAAGCACACAAAAAATGATACACTACTAACTCAAAACGAATGGAATCAATGAAACAAAAACACTCATCGGGTGACATGAATGTGCTGCGAAACCCAATACAGCATAGTCAGAATGTGCTATTTGTATCTATTCTGATACCGAATGTAAGCAATAATTATTGATCCCATCATTACATATATATGGGTTTGCCGGCGCAATAAACCCACGCGGGATTTTGGGGGAACACGAGAACAGCTTATAAATAACGAGCACGTATTTTCATCTCGATTTCATATAAAATTATCTTACTAACTTTTTTTCCTAAAATTTGCAGCCTCGTGCGACGTCATGGATTTCATGAAGAGAATGTTTCCAGTTTGTTATGATGGATACTCGGAAGCAAACGAAGATAAGACAGCCTACAATAAACCGGGATGGAAGCCTATCGATAACTCTACGACTCATCACGAACTACTCCGACTTTGCCCGAAGCCCTGGCGATACCAAGATGCTGGTGTTAGTGACACGGTGCCCAAGTGGGGACAATTCTCATTTTACCCTGGGGGAGGATTTGTGGCTGACTTAGAATACGAGAACGCAACAGGTTTTAGCATCATTGAGAATTTAAAAACTAATGACTGGCTGGACAGACAAACCAGAGCTGTTATTGTGGAGTTTTCCGCGTTCAACCCGTCAGTATATGTTTTAGTTTTTTTAATTTTTACGAGGTTGAGGCTTCGGGATACACTGCACCTTTCACGAGAATTGATGTTATCTCTTTGTACTCCACTGAATCCGCTTCGCAGCAATTTTATTCGATCTGTGTTCTTCTATTTATCATCTTCGTGCTGTGGTACCTTGGGCGAGAGGGTAACAAGCTCTACAAGCAGGGTTTCCGGTATTTTAAATCCTTCTGGAACTTGGTAGAACTATGTCAAGTGTTTTTCTCAGTGCTAGCGGTGGTTATGTATATCGTGCAATCGGACAGAGTCACATCAGTAATCAGGAAATTACAAGAAAACGTTTACGCGAATGTAAGTTTCCAAGAAGCTATTGCGTGGCTTGAAGCTGAGAATGCTGTTTTGGGGATTCTCACTTTTATCGTTACTGCAAAACTTTTACGACTTATTCGATTTAATCAGCATGTTGCGGAGTTTTCCAAAACATTGGAGACATCTGCGCGACTTCTTTCATCTTTTGTTGTTGTGTTATTGATTTTCTTCCTTGCTTTCTTGCACTTCGGTATTCTGATCTTTGGAAAGGGAGCTGAGTACTACTCGTCGGTTCTAAAAGCAACGTATTTTCAACTCGAGTTAACTTTAGGTCGAGTGAAAGCGAGACCTATTAACGACTTAGCAGAGGCCAACGATACCTTTGGCAGGATCTTTGCTGCCTTACTTACTTAAGTCTAACCATACTTTCAATGAACTTCTTTATCGCTCTAATGAACGACGCCCTATTGGAGGCAAAGAACGCCATTAATGAAAATAAACTATGTCGTCGATGAATGCGATTGGAAGAGTACACAAGAGCGCAAGGTTCTTTTTGATGCGATTAGTAATGGTATACACCAAATGAAAGTCAATGAATCATCAGCCAGGTCGAGTGAAACAGAGATTAAAACTCCAGAACTGAATTCCAGGAACGGTACGGCGATTAACTTTGATTTAATCAGCCAAGCAATTAAAAACGCCAGCAAACAAATTATCCAGATATCAGGAAATGAGAAACCAAGCAACACGAGAAGAGAGTCGTTCTTTGCTAAAGCCAGTAATATTGTTTGACACCTGAAACAAGCAAACTATGACAATCAGAACCATAATAAGAAGGAACGTAAAGTACGATTCAGAAACGATGTCATTAAATCTCAACTTAGGAGATTACAGAAGACCAAGAAAGATCTGTTTAAACGTTTGGACGGCATAGTCCAAGGATACTGCGAAGAAGAAGAGAAATTCCATTTGTTGTGTCAGGAGATAGGTGTTTATACTTCCACAGACTCCATGACAAACGTTACAGGAACTGTGAATGAATCATTCGCTTGAGCTATCTGTTTTTGCCTTTTTGCTATATCAACAAAGTAGATTAGACGATTATTATAAGAATACCAAACGAATGGCGAGCTCAGCATTTACCTCACAGCAACAACAAGCGCTTTATTACCCATTTTATTACCCTTTTCTCCCATTTCGTTCTCGACTATTATTGTTAAGTCGCTCTACTCTCTTATGTCAGCCATGTTTTGCTACTTAATTTCTACATTATGTGTTATGTATACAGTCGAACTTCTATTAGGAGTCCACTTCTTAAGCGGTCACCCCTTGTTAAACGGCCAGTTATCAAAGTCCCGAAATTATTGCGCGTAAAATAATGCAAATAAACCCCTATTAACCAGCCACCCCTATTAAGCGGCTGCGGTCACCTTTTGATCGTCCCGATGAGAGTTTTTCTATTGTCAGCTTTACCCCTATTAAGCCACTCAAAATTTAATACGCGTAAATTAATTTTGTTTTGGTAAAGGCGATGGCGGATAAGAATCCGAAATAGAAGGTGACAAGTGGGAAAAACATTCAAACACACTTTTATCATGATTGTTTTTAAGCGATTCCATGTTCACTAGAAATTAACCCGCTGGCAAAAAATATTAAAGGTAAACAAACCCCCATTAAGCAGTACCTCCCATTTTTCTATGGGTGGCCGCTTAATAGGGGTTCGACCGAGTATATTAATAAAGTTAACGTTACTGTTACTGTCAGCCGAAATAGAAAAAACTCTTGGTTACGAAAAACGATGATTAGAACAGAAAATTAGATAAATTCACCCAACAACAACAAGAACCCAGAATAACTTGAAAGCTAATCAAGCTGAGTGAAATTAAACAGTAGACTTTAAGAAAATAATTCCTTACAACACATTACCAAAAGTTCAAGGATTGGAAGCCAGGAATGCGCATGTACAGCTTTGATGTACAGAACTCAGCAAAAATATCAAATGTTGGCATGTACGTTAGCTAAAGAACTGCAGTAATGCAAATCTCTTTCATAAATAAATGTGTTTCCATGCGGTTAGCACAAGTTTTCTTTATATATATGAAGCTAGACCAGCTGTTTTCCAGGGGAGGGTGAGGAGGACTCACATGTTAATTGGGCCAGGATGTTTGTATCCCGACATAGCTAAGCCTTATTTTATCCCTTAAAGATTCCATTCTAAGCAACCACAAAAGCAAGAGCTATTCTAGTATACTAAAGACACTGGTATGGTTATGACATGTTTTGAGAAAGAAAATTCATTAAACATTTCGTCCCAGATCTATGAACAACATCAAAACATTATCACGGACCTTTGAATTGTTTATTTCGTCGTTTAAAACTCTAACAGATTCCTTTAAAATAAATAAAATATTCAAGTTCTGTCTGGAACACCCTAAATGAAACTAAAATCCGAGGGATACGGCGAGTATCCCCACCCCTTTCATATAGAAGTCCTCCCGGGAGGTGGACACATGTATGCAGGTCCCCTTAACTTTGTCTTGGCTTTCACAATTGTTTTGAAATTGTTGAACTTGACCGTTGAATTAATGCAAGTAACTAAGTCACCCATGTAATGTATGTGTAAGTAGTTTTTGTTATTTACCCACGGAGCATCGAGGAGTTCTTAGGAATTCTTTATTAAGGAAACGTGCCTAGAGACTGAATTGGAATTTGCAGTTTCTGATTTTGTAGATGTAGTAAAATTAGATAACTCTGAGAAAACTCTCGAACAAGGATGAGAGCCAACTTCAAACTTGTAGTCCAGATAACTAACTGGTTTAACATAACCCTGTAATTATGTCCTACTCAGTATTAAACGAGCAACAAGATTGTCTTAAATGATTTTTTTATGCTCTGTGATATCGCACGTTTTTAAAATGTATGCTGTCCGTATTGTTGGGCGCAACATTTTGGCGCGTTTGGCCACCCTGTTGCGACGTGATTCGACACGTTGAATGTTGTTGGCTCAAATTTGACCATTTTCAAACTTGAGCCATTTTTTTAAAACACCCAAAATGTGGCAACACGTCGCAACAGAGTGGCCAAACCCACGCAACATGTTGCGCCCAACAATGTTGCGATATGTTGCGTTGAAGACGTTGCGATCGTTTGGCCGGGTCCGTATGGGATTAACTCTTTGTGACAACACTGAAAACTGATCCACGCATATCGTTGTAGAGGAAATCTGAAAATTTGCACTTTTTTGCGCCAGATTTATTTCTTTCTCCTTTCATGAGGCGTTTCTCTCTCATATTTTTCATTACTGTTACACGGCTTTGCCCCGGGAAAATCTTCCAGACTTTAGAGTGACCTACCAGTAGCGTTCCTTACATGTCTGAAGAAAAAATGTATCAAATCGCGTTCCCCGTACGTGTCGTTATAATTCATTAATATCTGGTGATGCAGAAGTGACCTTCACACTATTACACATACTAACTTGACGCCTAAGATCGAGGCTTAAATTCGTCAACGTTAATATTGAAATAGCTGTATTTGTTTAGCTAAATATCACCATTAATTACTGCGCCATCTTAATTCTTGACTTGACAATTAAGAAGCTGGTTATTTCTCACAGGGCGAGAAAATCCATTGATTTTCTATTCAGAGCGGAAAAACGTACTGCGCAGCTTTCTGCGCATCCCTAACTCCACTTGCGGGCTCAGGTAGTAATGCAAGCTGTATGGTGTAGCAGTGGTTGGAAACAGCGGCGTATGTCGTTCGAATCATTTATTTATACTTGGGCAAGCGTGAATCGTTTTCGGCATTTCTCTGTTAAGAAACAAGTCTCCCCCCGCCTGCTGAGGGGCTCTCTTACTTATTATATATTCAATCGGTTGCTTATATGAATGCAATATGTAAAGAGTGTTTGTGGGGGAAAAAATGTGTCTTCGCACCGAAATTTCTTGTAGAGATCGTTTTCGCGTGACGTCATCACTTTCCGAAATCCAAAACTAAAGAGCCACCAAAGTTTTTATCCTCATCAGGCATAAGGGACAATACACTTATATTTGTTTAAATTTTACAGCTCAATAGCGTGCTTCGTTTGGAAACCAGGGGCCCGTTTCTCGAAAGCCCCGGAAACGTTTCGGGCCCGTAAAGCCAAAGCAAAATCTCGAACCTTACGATTACAGAGCTGTTTTATTCACATATTCTTAGGATGAAGAAAAGTTCCCTTCATACAAGAAGTTTCAGGCGTATACACTTCTCCGACTTTAGAAACAGATGGACTAAAAATGGCTTTGCGGACCCGAAAAGTTTCCGGGGCTTTCGAGAAACGGGTCCCAGAGCATTTTGAATTTCAGCGTTATGGAGGTGCGTGACACAAGGCTACGATCGAGTTTGGTGAAAAATATATACTTATCTCATGATTTTGAGCCTTTTTAGAAGTTAGAACATTAGGATAAGTGCTTGTGTTAATGCTTGTTTGTTCAGTACTGGTAATGAGTCACCTAGAAAGCCAAAGTAAGGTCCAGATGTTTACACTATTTTCCGGCCGCCATATTGGTGTACCACGGATGCACACCAACATGGCGCTTTCTTACTGGGCTCTGTAAATTTCTGCGAAACATTTCGACGAATATCTGAAGTTTGGAGAAACGCACAGGCCCAAAACTTAGAAAAGTGTCTTATTTAGTTATCTTCTGTAGCATCACAATTTCTTAAGTTTTTCCACTAGATAGTTTTTTATTCATTTTTCTTTTTTTTGTTTTAATTGCGTGAAAGAGAAAACGATCTATACAGCGGAAAAATAAAGGCTTTAGGTTCATTTTGTCAGAACAAATTGATTCCCCAGGAAAACAATACACCAGCTTTTCATTAGTGACGTTAAAATGTTCCTTGTTACCTGGAAAATTGCGAAAGATCGACGAAATAGACCTTCTTAGCTTGGTTGTTTTGTTGTCCCATTTCAGGCCATGTGATGATTTTCTTGAATTCTTGCTTTCAAATTTTCAAATAGTCGCATTTGTATGAATGAATAATTTCAAGATAGATAAAAGAACAATTCTCTAGAGAATATCACGTGGTCTGTAATGGGAAAACAAACCGCCCAAGCTAAAAACGTCTATTCCCGCCATTTTTTTCAAACCTGGAAGTCTGGTACGCGGCCAAAACTCGCGCATGCTTATGCGTTTTTCCGCTCTGAATTCTAACTGGTGTTTCTCTTTCTTTTGACGCATTTGTATACCTGGATACAAGGAAATGTACTGTCGTACCGTCTCGATTCCAAAGAGTCGAAACAATTACAGTACAATATTAGTATGACATTACTACTGTAAAAGCTTATTTAAAATGTTAAATGCATTTAATTAACTCTCTGTAACACGTTCTTCACCGAGCCAGAATAAACGCTTTTACCCTTTTCAACCGCCAGGGTGTGAATTTATATTCGGGAACTTCCATAGAGAACTTAATTCTTAGGGGAGGAGGGAGGGTAAATTTCCAAAATGCGAATCTTTCAACCTCAAAATTCCTAAAATTTCGCGAGGAAAATATATTGGAACAGGAATTCTCGGTAAGAAAATTTTCAAAGTTTGGGTATGCCTTGCGAGGATGTAATCTTTTCCGCAGCTTTAGGAAATCCCTCTTCCATTCGCCGATAGAAATTTCCCCAAATTCAACCGGAATTTTGGTCAAATAAAAAAATCGCACGAGGTTTCTGTAGCATGAAGCGAGAAGAGAATTTCTGATCCAGGATAGGAGGCTAGTCGAGAGTAGGTTAACCCCAACTGGGATTTAATTTGTCGATACCCATTTACTCTCCTGGGTGGAGAGAAGCACCGTGAGTAAGAACACAGCACAGCGGCCCCAACCACGGCTCGAACCCAGACCCCTCGATCCAGAGTCCACTAACCATGCGGTCACTTTGTTTTCATACAAATTGAGCCAAGAATTACAAACTGCGATGATTATTTCAAAGTGAGACAGCACACCATTTTTTGATCCTTTGAATGCCCGGGTTCTAGACCCAAAAAGTTTTGACTCTTGCTCTTCTTAAAAGAATTGAAATGAAAGAAAATATTTATGAGATTACAAAAAGATATACATAAAAGTTCAAGTTTTTAACATGCCTTATTCGAAAAAAACTAAGTAAGTAATTATAAATTGAAACAACAAAAATAAGAAAGAATAATCTGTACACTACAAACGTGTCCTTGTAAGTCTAATTTATAGGATAGTTTCAAAATATTCAGTTTTAAAGCTATAAAGCTGGTTCAAGCCATTGTCTCGAACTTTCCTGGGCTACGATAAATTTGAAAATGAAAATGCGTGTTAAAACATTTGTTTAGAAATTACAACCCTGAAGAAAGTTGACTTGTTTTGTACTAGCCCTTGATGCTGTACGCATTTCAATTAGGCATTGCAAATATGCATTGCTGACTTATTCTGCATCATCGACTAAATTAATTGTGACTTGATGAGTAGCAAAAACTAAACTGTTTGAAAGAACATTAAAAAATTGCTAAAAGCTTAAAAATGGAGATGAATATTAAAACATTTTACATTTTAGAAATTACGTCTAGGAAAACTGACTTGTTTGGAATAACCTAGCTTGACAGTTATAATACATTTTAGAAATGTCATAGAAGAATACTCTTTTACGTGGGTTAATTCGACGGTTGTCAGTTTAGAGCAGTAGTGAGTAAATAATAGTCTCTAACAATACAGTAAAGCCCAAAATTAAGGCAAGCTCTGGTACAAGCTGTAAAACATCTGAAATTCCTTCAGTTCCCTGCTGGAACTACATAACTTTGAACAATTTCTTTTCTGCTAAAGTGGATCTACAGTTAAGCTTTTTTGCTTGTTATGTTTAAACAAGGAAGATATCGTTAATTATTCATCAGGAACGTGTGCTTTTTCAAATTAAACAAACTGTCTCTCGTCCACTTCCGAGTTTATCCTGCAGCAGAACTTTACAGGTTGAGACTGAAGCGTTTACTCCCAGGAAAAAAGAAATAGTTGCTCGATGAGCACATGAATCCACGGCCGAAGGTAAGTCGATTAGGAATCTTTGCAGGACCTGGGTTTAATTCAATGTCTCCAGATAACAAAAGCTTCTTTTCTGACAAGATGTAGTTCTTCTTATCCAACTGAACTCGGACAAAAATTCTGGATAACATTTATGATTCGTACCAGAAGACCAACACTTTTCTTGCTCAAATTTTGTTTTAAAAAAAATCGAGTAAAAAAAGACTCTTCTTCATGAGCAAGCTTGACAATCCATAGTTCATCCCTTGAGATATCTCGAAAGGGATGAATAATCCCTCGAAAGGGTTGAATAATCCCTCGAAAGGGATTCGAGTTTCCTTGAGAGGAATGAATTACGCGAACAGTGAATTCGTGATTCTGTGTCATTTGGGTCGCTCAGTGATGTAACCGGCCTGATCGCAGATTCTGTTCTACATTGCGAAATATTGTTTTAAAATTTGAGTGCATGGCATAAATGTCCTCTGCATCACAAGCAACATTAGGGACCTTTATACAATGCGAGGACAGGTAGGCCAAGACGGGAACGGCAGCGGACGCGGGAAACTTTCGCGTACCGTGTCGCCAAAGACAAAATGCTTTAAGTTGTGTAATTTTCGTATAGGACGGCGAGGTCAATAACTCTAGCTTTATAAAAGCTTTTCATAAAACCAATGAAATCCCTTTGAGATAGTATTGAAATATTATCCGGTTAAGCTGAAACGATGGTGAACAGACGACACGGAACTTACTCTTGTTTATATGTGTAAAGCAAATCTTCCTGATCTGTCGGTATTTAATATTGAAAGGATCCAGAATTTCCGTATGAAGAAATTATGTGAACGATCTTTGTATCGACCTGGTTCACATAGCTTTTTGTTAGCAGAGCGCTTTAGAATCGATCCTGCCTGTAGCTGAAACAAATATTTATAATAAAACAACCATTACGTTGAGTTCCGGGTTGCATGAAAACATGAAATAAACATCAATTTGCAAATGTTCATTTTATTTGCTCGATAGCTGCTTTGAAGGCACGTAACAATCGTATTTCCAATTAAAACCTTTCGAAAACCCCTCAAAATCATGAAAGATTATTCGAGTCCAATGTTTTGGCACATTCGCTGATAGCTGTACCTGGTTATATCAGAAAAAATAGAAAACTTTGTCTACTCACCAATTCGCGTCACTTCCAAGAGATCTGTGACGTCATTGCGGGAGCCTGGGGAAAGAAATTTTAATGCCGTATCCCATAAACCAACGCGGGCCATGCGGGAAGGTTTGCAACAAAGAAGTCGTTCCATGGAAGAGAGATATTTATTCTAAATTAGACTGAAAGTGAAAGGTCAAAGTCTTACTTACTAGGATGTCTTCTGTGGGTCGAACCCTGGTATAATTCTTTCGGATTTCGTCAGCGCTCGATTCTTTCCTGTAGAAGAGTGTTGAATTTATATCAGGAGCCATAATCGGGGACGGAGACCGTAAGTGCGCGCCATTTCTAGTCTTGGGGCTCTCCCCATGATATGGGATAATTTTTCTATTTTTAGCACAGATTGCGCCATCGCCAGCGGCACACGCGCGTACATGCTGCGAGGATTTTTGCGGATGTCGCGCGGGGAAAATGGCGTCCGAAATTCCCGAAATTTATCATGTTTTTGGCCCACAACTCAACGCGTTTACGTCTGTTTGAATTTTGCGTAAGTCTTTTCGTCGTAAGCTGCTCAAGTTTGAGTGAAGTAAGACGGTGTCGAATTTAGGTATGTTCCGCTTTAAGCTTATATATATCGCTGACCAAGTTGTGCTCCGATGCTTCTTTTACATGAGCTGTATATTACTCCACTTTAAATTTTACATATGTTGAAGATTAACAGTTTTTCCATGACACAGCAAAAAACTAGCTGGATATATTTAAATATAGCAGAGTTTCAAGACTTCATAGTTTCCTAGCTCCTCTTGCCACGCGCTTACGAGGAATTTGCCAGTCTATCGCGACCGAAAAGTAAAACAAAATAATTGCTAGTTTGAGTTTCGCCTGAATTGTAAGCAACGCTTGATGTTTCATCAAGGCCCAATAACTTTACGTCCGTAGATACTGCTCAGTATATTTGTGTAAAAATCCAGTAAATTATCTGTTGTCGATGAATGAGAGCGCCGATGTGTGTTTTGTACAGTCAGTCAAATTGTACTTCTGCCGCACTTTTGTGTGAAAATGTACATCGAGCTCAAATAATAACTCTATAAGAGTGAAGAATGATCATCGCAGTTAAATTTCCAATTTAAGCAATTGGAAAGAAGAAGCCTGAAAAAATCAGGGCTTCAACGGTCTTCCCGTTGAGGCCCTGAATTGTTTTTTTTTTGTTTTTTTTTTTTTTTTCAGGTTTCTTCTTTCCAATTGCTTAAATTGGAAAATTAACTGAGATGATCATTCTTCACTCTCATCTACAACCGCAGTTCATATATGAATTATTTCATATAAACTTCACATAATAACTCTATAGTTTTTGAACGTGTTTAAGATTGATAAATGTTTCAGAACATGTTAAAAGCTAAGCTGAAAATATGTGAATAAAGCAGAAATAATCAGCAAAGTTACGTCAGCCTGAGCACGGAAAATAAAAACAACTCAATAACTTCCAAATTCGCTTACATTTTAGATGTTTTTCTTTGTGTTTCACAAAATGCAAAGTAAAAAAAGTGCAAGCAAAGACAAAATAAGAGAAAGACAGCAAAACAAGAGCAATAGAAAGAGAAAAACTAACTCCGTGTGGCTTTGTTTGATCTTACCGAAGTGCACTGGTAGTGTAAATTGCGCACTCGCTGATAGGGTAACTTCCAGTATATATTGAGCGCACTTCCGGTTTCTTCAAATGCTAAAGGAAACGCGGTTTTTCATTAACTCCAGCCTTTTTTGACGTATTTCGACTAAAACCAACGTTGGAAACATAGCTATGTATTCTTTTTTCGAAATCATGCTTTTTTCAGAAAATTACGAATTTTTTTATATTTTGAAATTCTCTCAAAATCTGACCTTTTAGAAATGAAACAAAATCTATGCATAATGTAATGAGGATTTAAATTAAAATATTAATTCAATGAAAAAAATCCCGAAATAGTAATTTGCCTGGGAGCCTTTGCATTTTTCCAGTATTAATCACATGACAGTGGGCGTGGCCTGATGACGTCATCACTAGTGTTACTGATCATGAAAAAGTTAAAACACATGAAATAACTCTAAAGTAACTAAAAATGATGAGGTTATATGAGAATAAATTTTCCTTAGCAACGGCTCGAAAAGATCGGTTAATGGGCCCTTAAAATAGAAAAATTGTCCCATATCATAGGTGCGCGCGGATCCCAAGACTTACGGTCTCCGTCCCCGATTATGGCTCCTGATTTACATTCAATCAGTGAGTAAATTTTGACGGAGTACTCAGTTTTATTCTGCGGTGGAAGTGTTGTTAACAGATCTAAACAAGCTAGCTGTCGACCGGCTCTGACGAAAGTCGAATCTTTCAGGACCGGATATCTTTCCTCGGGATTTCCATGGACGTGCGAACTCGGTGGGGAAGTTTCCTGTAGGCCTCCATCGGCTGGTCGCTTCAAGGGTGGAATTTTTAGTAGCAGCTTGCGCTTTTTCCATTGGCTGAGTTTTGGCTCTCTTTGACGCATCAGTCCTACCGTAATCCGTCAAACTTGATCGACCTCTCATCAAGATGGACAGACTTGGCCAATCCGGTTTTAAGTGCAGACCAGAACTGCTGGTCACTACCGAGAACAGCCATAACATAAAAAGGATCAAAAAATGAAATGAATAGACTTCAGCCCTCCTTTTGCAAATGTGTATGCAGGGTTGTGCAACACATCACCACTTTCTTAAACTGTAAAAATTCTGTTATACCCCATTTATGTAAAATGTAGGTTTTCATAATCATACAGGACTTTTAGTGTACCGGTAGCCCTTTTTTTTTATTTTTAAACATCCCAAAAAGGGAGCAAACTTGTGAAAGACATGCACATTATTCCTAATTTTAAAAGTACTTTGATGATATTTCAAAATGGCACTTTATACTTTGGTTTTTGTTACTCTTATTGTGTAGTTCTAGGAAATATCCATAACCACCCAACAGATCCCTACCTCCATTGTGTCAAGGAAAGTAAAGCTAAAGAAAAATTTCTGGTACCTTGGTGGGTTTAAACCAAAAAACCTTCTCTGGAGAAGATGTGGATATTTCCCGGCACGATACAATCACTATCAGTGTAAACTAGTTTGAAAAGGCACATTTTACCTGCTGCAATTTTTGCAATTCTCAAACATATATCAGCTGACCGAGGGTCAAGGTGAGCAGTACCAGGGTAGTACTCAGAAAGGGTGTACCATTCAAATTTTTACGCCCAGTGTTCCCAAGATTTTGTTCGGCAAACTCTCCGTGCTTTTCTTTGGTGGGGTTTTTCCACACAGTTCAGTCTTAAAGTGTTCTGGCAACTCTCTGCATCTGAAACTGTGTTTCTGGACACACTCTATACACACTCTAAACACTTCATTATTTTCAAATTATATTTTACAAAAAAAGGGCATGCCCGCAACTAACAAGGGCTAATCTAGGCAGGCCATGCCTTAATAGCCGAGTTACAAAAACATACCAAATAAGAAATTAATTAATTAAATTGAAGGAAAAAAATACAGTATTAAATAACAACAAGAAATCCGTTTCATTGACCTAATTTAAAATATTAAAGGTACAGCTACAGTTGGCTCTGGTGGTCTAGGGCTTCTGGGATTGGATAAGTAGATTTGGCAGATGAACTGCCAATAGATAATCTTCTCTCCTTATCATCCCCACATGTGCGTCTAATAATTTTTATTTCTTGCCCAGTCAGTGGGTGTTTAATTGTTTATAGCTCTTTAAGTTGTTTGAAAAAAGCGTGACCACATTTTTTTGTTGTCTCATAGTCATCATTCCCCAACCAAAGGGCAACAGTCAAAACCGTGCTAAGTAAATTGCAAGGCTCGATTAGTTTCACTCTTACACTGGTTTCTCCTGTCAGATGACAAGACCATTTTAGTCAAGAAAAGCCATCTGTGTAATCCATTAAAGTCAGACAATTATTGGGTGTATTGATTACACTCTGAGTACCAGGTTGGGTAAGAAACAATGACAATGTACTTTTCAATGTCAACATGACCTACAACCACTTCTCCAAATTCACTGAATTCTAGACTAAGTTGTTTCCGTAATTCTTGGTGAGTGTCATTCAGATGACCAAAAATCTCATCCTTGCTTAAAACTGGATTGATGCCAATGGGCCCTTCCAATATTTTCCCCCACTTGTTTCTCAGTACATCTTGTGTTTCTTTTTGACCAATCGCAAGTGACCCCACAATTCGACAAGAAAATTCCATAAATGCCGAGTGCTGTTTTCTAAAAACATAAAGCATAATGGGGTCCTGGCATAACATCATTCTTGAAAAAAGAACCATTGTCAATTTCGAGGAGCCAGTCGCAAGAATAAGGTTTGTTTTTTGGAACTATTTCAATGAACACCTGCCTCTGGTTGTAGAAACCAGTGCTTGCCGGGTGAGGGCTCTGGACAAAACAGTGCTTGAAGTTCTGGGTAGCGCAGGAACAGTTCATTTCTGAACTTGCATAATTTGCTGTGAAAATCGCGAGTTCCATCAGTTCCGTGGAGTAAAAAGTCGACGGGTGACATAGTTTTGGCAATCCTTGGTAAAACTAAATCCACAAGTTCTTCATGGTTCATACAGTTCAGCAGCTGACCCTTCGCTTCCTTGAATAAGGATTACTCTCGTCGTCTAGAAATTTTTCTGCGCATTGCCTTAATGAAACCCGCTTCCGGAAGATTCGCAAGAAACCGGGTTTGTGCTCCGGATAACGACGAAGATGTTCGTTTAAACTCTTTTCGTTTTTGTAAAATTTACCACAGTTTTGAAATTGGCAATGAAGACGAATTACTGACACGGCGTTACACACATTTTCCTTGGCCTGACAAGACATCCAAACAAATAATAAAAAGCCACAATAAAAACAATTAGCCGGCAAAAGAAACAATATGTAAGTACATTAAATGTTGGATGTCGCCTCGTCAAAAAGCCCGTAAAAATTGTGTCACCCGCGACAATGAAACTGACTTCGAGAGAGCAACGAAGGCTCCGTCAAAACTTCTTTAAAATCAGCACTCATAAACAAAATAAAATTAAGACAAACACACCATTCCCAAAAACCAATAACAGCTTTAATGCAAGTAACATTTACTGTTGATAAAGCTAATGTCCAGTACATAACAAAGAAATAAAAAAAGCTAACTTCATACAACGCACGAGTACATCGAGCTTACGTTTGTATTGTCTGCAACGCTCCTCGCCAAAAGCTGTCAAAGCATTCAACAACACAGAGTTTCTCTTCTTGGCAATAACTACATTGTACAAGCTACCCAGTGATAACTCTTCCCACCTGTTGACGGCGAAAGTATTTTACTACATCGAGTTCGCATCCCGTCGAACAGCCGCCATGATTCGAAAACAGATTTAATTGCTGCGCGCGTTGGTTTATGGGATACGGCATTAAAATTTCTTTCTCCAGGTCCCGCAATAACATCACAGATAACCTGGAGCAAAGAGCGTGGGAAAACGATTCTGCAATGTCATACGTACGGTCAGCGGTTAGAGATCGTAGTCATTGACAATGCTCCGTAAACGCTGTGCTTCTGCTAGTAAATTCGCATTTTTTTTTTTCCTCCGTTTTCCCAAGCAACTCCCTCTTACGAACATTGACAGGTTTGACTAACCGAACGTCTACCGACAAATCAATCGTGACTAATCTTCACATATTTTGTTCCTCTCAATCGTACAGTCGGTCATTCAGGCATTAATCGGGAAGCGATCTTCGCACATCCGAGGTTTGATTAAGCACGAATATTCTTTTGTTACACGATTTTGGTTAACGGACACGCTCGATGACACAGAATCTACGGCCCTCTGGCCGTAGATTCAAAAACACAACAAAACAGGTAAAATGAGCCCAAATTATGAAATACTCAATTTTCTGCTACGCGAAATGTATGGTTGATGTCTTAACAGTATATGTAGCAGTTTCTTACCAGTCCTAGCTTAGTTTTCAGTGTTTACTACAAGAGGAAGTCGCAGTTTTCCCAAGCAAGACGTACCCCTCTGGTAAGCCCTTCCATGTATTGCATAATTTTGGTGAAAAATGTAATCTTGATTACATTCGATTCAGAGTTATATATAATGTTTCCAGTGGCATTGTTTCATATTAACTGATTGTCCCTAAGTATTCTGACTTAACGCTTGAAAAAGATGGAGTTTCCTCTTTGCAGAAGGCATCGGGAAAAGCATTTCAACAATTTATCTGTAGTGTATGGGTTAATAGAATGTGAAAATAAGCTCTTATTCCCAGGTATTTGCCAGGTGTAGGTGCAAGGTACACGGATCCTTTTCTCTGTCCTTGTCATTTACTGTCTGATAACGACTATTTAATACGACCGTTGAAGTGGCAAGCATCAGTGTTAAAGAAATGCCAAAGAAAACGTACGGGATAGCATGATAATGAATGATTTTATTCCGCGAAAGAAATCTGGAAATGATCACTAATCTTCAACTACATGAAGAGCAGTTTTATTATTATTATTATTATTATTATTATTATTATTATTATTATGATTATTATGATTATTATTATTATTATTTTATTTCATCTTAGAAGTTACAATACTCACTTACAAATACATACACATATAATACACAGTGGACCTCCTTACAGATATATATTACACACACTCTTTTTTAACACTGTAACGACAAGCTAGCGCAGTACAACATTATAATTGCATTAGTTTTCAATATTCTTGCCCCATTTTTTTAAGATGGATGGGCAACTTGTTACAAGATTTGGTGACCACCATTTCAAGTCGGTGAATCGTCTTAATCCTAGCATTTAATACTATAATGGATGGTTTGGTTTTATTACATCTGCAGGAATAAATATATTTTTTCGCAATCAACAAAATTTCGGTGGGGCCAAACCACCCCTAAAATGGGGCATGTAAACGTGTGTTTTGCAATAATTTTGTGAGTTTTGAGGATTTGTCCACGAAACTTGGCAAGGAGGTATGGGACATTGACCAATAATTTTGATTTTAAATGTTACAGAAAGTTTCAAGTTATGACGTCACAATTAATGCCTTCATACCAAACTCGTAAATTCAGTTTACTAATTTGGAAACGTTTTTGCCCGTGTTCGAAGGTAATCATCAAGACAAGTTCAGTGCCGCAAACCGTTTGTCCATATCACAAAAACTAGCTGAGATATGACTTTTCGAAGTTTGAAGTTTGAGTTTTCCCAGGAAAGAAGTTCCCCCCTGCGAAATATTTGTAAGTTAGAGTTGTTGTTTTGGTGCCACTATGTCCAGTTATAGTGCAGATGGGGCTTCCCAGACGATAAGAACAAATGTAATACAAAAAATCACAATGGAAGATTTTCTTGTCACTGATAAAGCCGCAAAACTGTGTTTGTGACGTCATAAAATGTGACGTTATCAATTCTTTCATCTTTTATAATATCGCTATAAACCACAAAACTAAAATTCTAAAATCATACGGTTTTTGGCCACTCTAAGCATTATATCTCAGCAAAATATTAGCTTTCCCAGAAAAGAGCTGAAAAAAATTTGACAAGGGTTTCGATTTCTGAGAAAAAGTATGGCTTGGTAGGTTTCCCAAGGGGGACGCAAATTTATACAGTATCAAGGATATTTGTGACGTCATCATTTAAGATTTTGTGTCAGTCTTGATGTCGAGACAATCGGGACAAGAACGCAAGCTCATGCGCCAAGTTTGGTGATGAAATAAACAAAGAATACCAAAATAGCCCAAATGCCCCATTTTCTGTTTTTTTGGCCCCACCGTTTACAAATAAATCTCTTTTACAATCCATTATACCTTCATTATGTCTTTATTAGAAAGAGGTTCAATTTCAATATCTAGGTTGCTCATCCGTTTTATAACTTCTGCCCAGAATTTCTTGGTGTAATGGCAAGTTACAAAAAGATGTTCAAGAGATTCGTCTGCTATCCACAAAAAGAGCGAGCTGGAGATGGAATTATCCCAATTTTGCTAAGGAGGACATTCGTGGCAAGACAGCTGTTGAGAAGTTTATACAGTGGAACCTCGATTTAGCGAACCTCTATTTAACGAAGTCCTCGATATAACGAACGATATTCTATCTCTTTTTTTTTTCAATAAGTGTAATGATAGCACGCTTCTGTGAGTTCAACAATTCTCCATGATCGTAAGAATAATTTAAAGTTTCAACCATTAGATTACTTACAATATTCCAAAAAGCCTTATAAAATTCTGCCATTAAGCCGTCATCAGTTGGTTCAAGCCAAATTCTCTCGTATTTTCCTCGGAAGTTTATTCCATCTTCTCTTGCATCAGTGTGCATAATTGTATGTACCTTAGAGCATACAGTCTTACGTTCTGGACAAGTCAATTGTTTTCCTTACTATCTCACAGGCTCTTTCTACACAGTGCTGACATTACATTCATATATTGCCTATGTTGTAACAAAGACTAACTTTTTGAGGCAACATTCAAAAACTACGATAAGTTTGAAAATGAAAACATTAAACATTTTAGAAATTACGTCCGAGAGAATTGTCTCGTTTGGGCTAATCTTTGACAGTTTATAATGATAGAATTTTAGAAATGACATCTGAGAATATTGTTCAGCTGGGTTAATTTGACGGTTTGACAGTTTAAAACAGTAGTGAGTAAATAATAGCCTCATGAAAATACAGTAAAGCCCAGAATTGAGACAGGCGCGGGGACAAGGTGTAAAACACAAAGTTTTCTTTAGTTCTTTGGACAATATGTAAGTAAAGAAATTTTAAGACGAACAAGAACAAAATTTCTTTAATCAATCACTATGCTGCTAAAGAGGAAGCTACCGTTAGGCTCTCTTCCTTCTTAGGTTCAGCAAGTAAAATATCATTAATTATTTTTTTCTCAAGCATCTGAGCGGGCCGGAATCCTAAATCCTCGAACTTGATTGGCTAATCATACGCACGTGACCGGTACAGCTTTACACGATACAGCCCACGGGCCGGATTTTTTTCCTGCTGCCTAAATTTCGCTCCTAAAAGTTAGCGGTAATCGTCAATCTTTTGCCTTTTTTACACATCCATCGACGATTAGTCAACGCGAGTTAATCTCTGTTCACTTTAAAATGGCAAGGAAAGTCACTGTAAGTAAATTCAATTGAGTGTTTTGAAGTTGTGAGAGTTTGCTTGGTTGTTTGTAGCTTGGCGCTGCAATGGAGCGTAATCCTGTGTTTCTCTCGCCGTAAAATTTGAGTCAATTTCAGTCGAGTTTACCTCTCTGATCGTTGCTGTATTTAGGAGAATTTCTGTGGAATACACTTAACGAATTTCCTCGCTTTCTGCTATTCAATTTACGGTAGAAAAGTCTGATTTCAAGTGATTTTAAAAGCAACGACTGACAGAAATTGTTTTTGTAGTAAAACTTCAAACTTCGCACGAAATTTCACACCGCAAAAACAATTTTGGAGAACTTAACTGGTGATTTAAATGTAACTAACATAAAGCAGTTAGGAAAAAATCTGTTCTTTAATACATCTGTTTTTGTCTACTGTCTGAGATACTCGCTCGTTGCGAAGAGTTTTTTACAAATCGTTAGTAGACGGCGCGGAAGCCGATTCAATGACAAAGTTGCGTAAACAAACCCATTTGTAACCTGTAAAACCAATTTCACGTAGGAAAAAAAAATAAACCTGTTATTTGCCGGCTTAGGATCGGTCCGTATGGTGAAAAACTGACCTCAGGCTTGAAAATGCTGCCCGAGGCCTGCTCGGGCAGCATTTTCAAGACCTCGGTCACAGTTTTTCACTATACGGACCTCCCAGTCGGCAAATAACATATATTTATTAATCAAGTTGGCCCGTGCGTATTTTTAATTAAACAAACTGTGAGTTGTCTACTTTTATCCTCACAGAAAGAGAAGTTGTCCTGCAGCAGGAATCTTCAGTTTGAGACCGAAGCGCGCGCTTCCAAAAAATAAAAAACAGCAGAAAAGGTAAAATGGACCCAAATTACCAAATAATTAATTTTCTTTCAGTAAAAATGTATCGTGGATGTTTTAACATCTTGTTCATCATTTCAGTGTAGTCGGTTTACCACAAGAGGAAGACACAGTTTGCACATAGAAGGCAAACCCTTCTGGTACGTTTTTCCTAATAAGTACTCTTTTAACAGTAGGTATTATATAATTCTAATAATTTTTTGGGATGAAAAAGTCATCTTCTTTCCAGTGATAGTGTTCCCATTGTTGCGTTAGTATTCGGACATTACGCTTGAAAATTATGTGCTCAGCCGAGAGCAACTCTAGCTTCTCAAGTGTTCTTCAAACTTTCCAAGTGCATCATAAGTCCACAGACGCACAACCAAAAGCACGAACTAGTTCTTTTTTTTAATAGATATTTGGAACAATCGAGGAACAACGTTATTTCGATGATGCAGTCATATTCTAATTTATGTTCAGTTCAAGTGCGTCTTTGTCAGTACGCCCTGGAGATAAAAAAAGATCTACAATGAAAGACCGTTGCTACCGTTCATAATTGTCCAATAAACGGTGTATTTTTCTTGTTTAAGGCGAGCGAAAAATCTTTTGGTTCAGTGGAGCGCGTTACATCAGACAAAAAAATTTCAGTTGGAATTTCCGACATTTTCTTACGTCATATGGCATTGTCTTTTCCATTTGATTCAACAGACCTCGTTCAGTCAAGCTCGGGCACATTTCCCGCTACGTTGGCTGAGTGGGTTCACTATTTTTGAGTTTTTTAAGTCGATTTTTCTGTTGTCTGTTGTTTTCTGTTGTCTCGTGAGTCTTCCACACATTTCAAGTATTATTATTAGAGTTTTGTAACTGCCATAGTTTTTTTCGTTCTTTTTGACTGGAATAATTCTTTGATTTAAAAGAACATTTTAAAACAATGGTAAATTAGAATACGTGTTTTAAAACACTTAGTTTTTTAGAAATTGTGCCCGTGAAAATTCTCAGTTCGGGCTAACCCTAGACAGTTTAGAGTTTTGAATGATGGAGAAAAAAAATTGCTATTACCTTAGTGCTACATTTGTATAACTACAATAAAATGGAGAAGCGAGACAGGTTCTGACAAAGGTCTTTGAGCTATTCATGAGACAAGAAAGATTTTCAAACCGAGGAGCAATTACAGAGACAACTCTTTCATTTTTAGTTTGCTGTAATGATCTTTCACCATTCTGCTGCTGTTGGCGTGCTTTCCTCTGTTAGGTTCTCGTCCTTTCCTAGTTTAAAATGGCATTAATTATTTATCGCATCGATTAACTGTTCTCCTATGAAATAAAAAAAAAAACTGTTGTTAGCAGTCGTAGCTACTACCGTTTGGTGAATGTAAAAACGTCAACTCGAATTCAAACCAACAACTCGCAACTGGCAATTTCAACTCGCAACTCGACTCGACTCGCATTCTTCCCACTCACAAACTTTACACCAAAACAGAACAAAATTAAAACATAGGGTTAATGTGGTTTTCTGCAGGTATGTAAGATGATACCACTGTTGTTTCTACAAGCCATTGTTCTTTTTGGCGCAGCACAGATAAGTAAGCCATTCACTCATTTAATCTTTGTGCTATTGTGTTTCAACATTGTGATCCCTGTGGCAGTGATCGTTAAGTGTAGCACCCTGCCGGCTACTGTAACAAATTTAAGGCCCATGGCAAATTAGAGCGCCGGCATTGCCATTATAATAACCACCACATTCCTAGTTTTCAACATCTTGCACATATATCATGATAGTCCCTAAGATCGGTGGTAAAGCAGAATTCTGACGAATACAATTGAAAATGCAGTGTCATAGAATATTTTCTTTCAAACGTTCAACTAATATTGTTCTGATAGAGTCTTTCTTTCGATGTAAAAGCGACTCTGTCAATAAATACTCATGCATGGTTAGTTAAAGTGATTTTAACTTTGACTTTTTAAAACTTAATTAACTGCTTCCAAAAATTAGGCTTAGAGTCTCTAAAAAAGGTTTTGAAGAAAAGAGGCCGTCGCCACTTAGCTTCGGCCCTCTATGGTTACCCTGCCGGGTTATTGGCCCTTATAGGCCGAAGAGTATAATGACTCGGTCAAGACATTAGAAAGGGATAACGCTTGTAAGCTTGTCTGCATTCACGCGGTGATCATCTTCAAATAAGTCTTTTCTCAGTCACGACTGATTTCCTATCAAGTTGTTATAAAACAGATTGGGCATAATATCCACAGTGGAACCCTTGCGTCACGGTTCACCCCAGTTTAATACGGTCACCTCGTTAATACGGCCTGGTCACCTCGTTTTTATGCCTACTTTATTCTGCCCGAGCTAAAGCCCAGTCAGTCGTTGTCTTATTTAATACGGCCTCCCCGTTAATACGATCACCCCTTTAATACGGTCACTCCGTTATTACGGGCGGATTTTTGTGGCCTGTTAGTGACCGGATTAACGGAGTTCCACTGTAGAACGATATCTAAGTACAAGTATCAAGATTTGAGGGTTGTACTACAAATTTTTCTGAATTGATCAACCTTGTTTGAGTTTGAATTTAATCCAAACTTTATAATTGTTTTCAGCACCTACCCGCGGAGGTAAGTAAAACATCTAGGAAAGGTAATGGATTTGCTCAAATTCGGCCGTTCATGCTGAGAAATTCTTCAATGTTTTAGTTTAATTCAATTTGCTGCATTTCTTCATTCAGATCATTAAGCGTTTGTTTTCTGAGGTCAACAGAATAGAATAGATTAAGCTTTCGTGTTTACAAAAGACTGCAGTGATTCTACGAACCACATATTAGTTAAGATCAGAAAAAAAGTACTCCTCAAGATAAATAGTGAGAAAAAACTCTATGCGGTTATCTAATGATCTTAGTAAATATAATATTTTTGGACAAAACAGGAAAGAATAATTAAGTAAAGATCAGATACCCTACAATAAGGAGTCATAATTTTAAAATTTTCCATGACTCTAAACTCTTTTGCTGTAACTAGCTGGTATGTTTTTACTTGAAGTGGATGGTTGTACAAATTACAAAGTCCTGAGTGAAGCAGACCGCGCTCAAGGAAACGCAGAACCGCCTCATGACAGAAACGATGGTAGCCTGGTGACGGGTTGGTATCGTTTCCAAGGAGCTGCCGGGGATCGGATGCCGGACAAATGTGTTCTTAAGTATCGCTGCGGTACCGAGCGTCCAGGTTGGCTTAATGGTGCACACCCGACAGTCGCTGAAGGAGTGGTGACACGTAAAGTCTGTTACAGTGATTATGTTGACTGCTGTTCGAAGAGTAACATTATTAAAGTGAAGAGCTGCAGCTCTTACTACGTGTATGAGTTACAGAGGACACCTAATCCGTTCGGTCGCTATTGTGGTAACGCCGGCGCTGGTAGGTTGCATTGATCATTTGTGTCAATAGCCAGCCTGAATGACTGAAAATATACCGTGAGCCTGAAATACGTTGGCATACCTAGAACGTCAGACAAAATAAGACTAAATAAGTTAGTATGACAAACCTGAACAAAAATAAAGATAAGATACCCCACAAAAAGGAATATAATTTTGTCATAATGCTAATTAACTGTTTTGTTTTTACTTGAAGTGGATGGTTGTACAAATTACACAGTCCTGAGTGAAGCAGACCGCGCTCAAGGAAATACAGAACCGCCTTATAACAGACACGATTGGGGCCTGGTAACTAGTTGGTATCGTTTCCAAGGAGCTGCCGGGGATCGGATGCCGGACAAATGTGTTCCCTGGAGTCGCTGCGGTGTTAAGTATCCAGGTTGGCTTAATGGTGCACACCCGACAGTCGCTGAAGGAGTGGTGACACGTAAAGTCTGTTATAATTTTTTCAGTTACTGCTGTTGGAGTATTAACATCATTAAAGTGAAGAACTGCGGCTCTTACTACGTGTATGAGTTACAGAAGACACCTACTCCGCTCAGTCGCTATTGTGGTAACGCCGGCGCTGGTAAGTTGCATTGATCAGTTGTGTTAATAGCCAGCCTGAATGACTGAAAATATACCATGAGCCTGAAATATGTTGACAAACCTCCCAGCGTATCTAATCGAACAAAATCGAACCAAAATTCAATCGAACTCCATCGTTCGATTGAGTTCGGCAATCGAACATCTATTTTGCCGTGAGTTCGATTATCGAACCAATTGAACAAAATCGAAGGCAATCGTATTCAATCCGATTCGATTTTGTCTGGATCCATTTCTTGATAAGTAAATCACGCAGGAGTCAATCCTTTATTGAATGGAATTAATAGAACAACGTCCAAATATCAAACTGAATGTCAATGTTCGGTTATACATATGCACAAGAGAACAAAACGACAGTTAAATACTGAAATGCATTATTGTTTACATTTTTATAATAGTGGGGAGAAAATGGCTTCTGTTCTGGATGTTGCCGTAATACTCAAATAGAAGTTGCACTGTTTCATTAACTGCTTTGGAACCGATCTTCTTAAAAATACGACACTCTGCTCCCACATCAACGCTAAAACGACATTTTTGATACCCTTTTACAGCACATGTAATGTCGATACATGCAGTCTCATCCCGGGTCTCCTGGATATCACTTTGGGTTCTTGACGCTCTCGACATTTCTTTTGGTACTTTTAGGGTTCACTGAAAACTCACAGTCATTCCACCTTCAGTAGAAATTTCCCTCGACCACGTGGCTATTATGGGGTATTATGCAGACGTGACAATCGTCCTGTCAGGGAGTCCTCACAGGGAGATTAGGGAGGCCGTTCACAGTACAAAATTTCCTCAAAATAAACACTTGTTTGACAATAGTGTAAGGCATTTCTTTTTTTCATTATTTCGTTTTTTATCAGTGTTAATATTGAAACATAAAAATCAAACAAACAGGAGTTCGGTAATCGCACGTTTGATTGAGTACGATTGTCGACCGTTCAGTTATCGAGCATTCGATTTTGTTCGGTTGTCGACCGTTCAGCAATCGAGCGTTCCATTTTGCTTGATTGACCAAATTTCAGTGTGAGTTCGATTACACTCGATTACCCGGAATCCAATCGCACAATTGGTTTTCGATTGGGTTCGACAACCGAACGTTCGATTAGATTCGCCGGGAAACCTAGAACGTTAAACAAAATAAGAAAGAATAAGTTAATATGGCAAGCCTGAACAAAAATGTAGAGAAGATACCCTACAAAAAGGAAAGACGTGCAGGAATCAATGAAAACTTGAGATTTTCTACATTAACTGTTAATTTTTTTTTTCAAACTTCCGAGGCCGAACAGAAGCCATGTTCACCAATCTTCACACATTCACAGTGCACCTGTCAGAAGGTTAACTTGCCGATTACGCCATTAATATGCATGCATGCACTGTCCAAAATTTAAAACTCAATTTCTCTTCGGCAGTTTATCAGGAAAACTTGGCACCGCTAAACACACCATTGACGATCTTGCCCGGGATAATTATGATTGTTCTCAGTCACTCAACATTTATGTCTGTGAATTTTCCCAGAGTAAGATCAGTTGCATCAGTCTTTCCCCAGGGAATCCTTGCATTTACCAGGAACAATGACCTGGCGTACTGTAACCGCGGTTAATTTGAAATCTAATTTTCTCAGACATAAGTCACTCTATGAAAAATTGAACACCTTCATTCCCTGGGTACGTGCAACCTTACCAAAGTAATTTGAAATTTCTTATTTTACTACGGAAAAAAAATTTAATAGAGGAAATCATGTTTATATGGGTGATGTAACCACGGTTACGATGACAAGTCTGATGAAAATGAAAGGCCTAAGCAGTACAATGGTTACTGGGAGTACATTAAAAATCTTGCCACGTTTCTAAGGCAACTGAACTTTGAAACGGACGGCCATGTTTCATCAGCCAACAGTTTTTTTTTTTTGTACATATCGAGTTGAGGATAGTTCTAGCATAGACAGATATACTGAATAGGTTTAAATCAAGATAAACGTGAAAGTTATGACTGTAGACTTATAAATTAGCTTTCTACACGCAGTCCTTGGCGTCGTAAGACACCAAACACCTCTGTGAGAAACTCCAGAATTGTTTTACAGAAGTAAGAATGAAAGGGACGGTTCAAACTACTTGGCATGCCAATGTTAGAGCCTTTAGAGATCTATTTAAAGTCGGAAGGGGGCAGCAGCTAGCACCTCTACTGCGTAGGTCAGAGAGTTTGTTAACAGAGGAAAAGAATTCGAGAAGAAAGGACGCTTCTTCTGTGAGCTAATAATACGTCCAACACTGATATCGAAAGAGCTCCTTTGCGACCAGCATTAAGGTCGAAGTTCACCAATCTTCTACAAACGGACCTTGCGCCTGGTAAATGGTTTAACTTGCCGAGCACGCCCTGCAAGTGCACTGTCCAAAAACTCGACTTCTCACTGACAGTTTACCCATCATTACCCCCTAGCCTGGGGTAATAAACAATTATTGGATGAGGTTTATGTGATATCCAGAATAATCCCTACCGAGAGCTTGATTATTCTGGATATCACAAAAACCGAATCTAATAATTGTTTTATTATAAAAATGAAAGTCATGTTTTCTTCTTCACTGACAGCAAGCAACACAACGCGCGTGAACTTGACATGGCACTGTGGTCATACATGACATGATCACCCGTGACTTTGAGTGCCCTTGACATGATTATTGTATAATCTGCAGCTAGATGACGTCACAGCGCCGATTTCGAAAATTCACTGTACGCTTTCAGCCAATCAGAAAAGAGATAGTGAGTTCAATATATAATAATGATGGTTATCAGTCAATAGATAGTCTCCGTCCTCGGGGAGGGTACTCTCAGAAAAATTGGATGGGGGTGTGCGGCGAGTTTCCAAAAACCCTCACCGGTCAACTAACATGTGACAAAAATCTCGAGACCAAAATGGCCAAAATCGATACCCTATTTCTGACCAAAACGGCCTAAAAATCATACCCTTCCTATATAGCCAGTTAGTACTGTCTTCCAATACAATAAAAAGAAGTTCCTGCTTGTTAACTTAGAAAACCATTGTTGGCTTTCCTAGAATTTTCGATCAACAAAGAAATGAATGAGCTACGGTAAATCCTCTCGATACATTACCAAGAACAGAGATATCTTTGACAGATGAAAATAATTCGAGAGGAAAGCACGTTTCTTCCGTAAGCAGTCCTAATATGTCAAAGTGTCTGTGAAGAGGATTTAGATAAAGTTTTGAAGGACTAGTGGATTTATACTAAAACAATTAGACTATTCGATCGCTCTCGATTTCTGTGACTCGTTAACTATTATTCATGTGATAAAAAATCTCGAGCTCAAAATCTGATTACTAAATATTGCCTCAATAGCCACGTTTTAGCGTTTAGAGGGGATTCCGAGAGCAGAGTCTCTAATATCTCAATTCACGTAAAAAGCTACGCAAAACGATTAGCTGTTTTCTCAACAAAAGCCTCATTCGACTTTTTTTGCATGGGTTTTCCCGCGTTTTACCGAAGCCAAAATTCGACATTTGAAACGATATCGACGACGTCATGACCTCCTATAACATATTTTCTAGCCCAGCCCTGCCACTCGGTCAATAAGTTCAAACGTTTGTGCCCATCCGAGCTTGCACGTAACAGGAACTAAACCACGTTTTTGTGTTAGCCGTGGCTTTATTAATGTACTATGGCTTGCTATACGCACTTAAATTTAGAAGCTGAGAGGAAAAACCCCCTCCCCTACCCCACCTAAGGTAATAACAGTGGAACATAGAAAAAAGGAAACATTTGCTAAGTTATTACTTTGTTCACTTATTACTGATTAAGTTGATTTCCTATACAGCATGTGTTCCACCGGGAGAATTCCTTGAAGGATCGAGTGGATTCTTTTCAAGCCCGAATTTTCCAAACAGCTTCTACACAAATAGCATTTGTACCTGGAATATCACAGTACCCTTTGGCCGAATTATCAAAGTAACCTTCTTTAGCTTCACTTTGGAGCAAAACCAAAGCTCAGCGTGTATTGGAGAGCCAGAGGGGGCCAGAGTTTTTATCACCAATGTTGCCTCGGATGATGGCGCTCAAGAATTTCAGATATGTGGGCGAGAACTTCCTGCTCCAGTGTACTCTGTTGGAAATACCACCCAAGTTAGGCTGCGATCTGTTGTCAATGGTTACCCAGGATTTAATGCATCTTATGAAGCGATAGATGGACTACTACGTAAGTCAGTTTTTTAATGACAAAAGAAAGAAAATGGGGAGCAATATGGTCGTATATTTACCATGCTATAAATTAAATTATTTCAAAACGAAAAAAATATATACAGAGAAAACCTCCCTAAAAGGCTATAAACATGCAGTGAATTTAACTTTCAGCCTATTCCTAGGATTACCTAATGGGTGCGTTGCGCCGTGTATGTATTGAAGTTACCTGAGACGGTTTTTTTTTTTTTTGGTCTTCTTGTTTCAGTGTGTCCTAGAAACATCACCCTTACTGAGACATCAGGTGTTATTACTAGTCCTTTTTACCCCAGAAAGTATCCGGATAACCAGAACTGCAGCTGGCAGATAACAGCACGCCAGGGAAACCGTGTTAAGCTAGAAATTGACATGGGCCTACAAATCCAACAATGCGGTTCAAAGAACGCGTGCACGTGTGATTATCTGCAAGTTCAAAATGGCTTCACGGCTGATCCGGATTCAAATGGCAAAATATGTGGTGCACCTGGTGAGACTATAACATATTACTCAATTCTTGAGATCCTGAAAGTGCTATTTGTCTCTGATGATACGCAGTCCAAGCAGTACGACGGATTTTCAGCAACTTACACGCAACTGAGTTACACTTCCCCAAGTAAGAAACAAATTTATTTATTATTGAGCCACAACAAGAGAGAATGTTGTATTTGCGAAATGATTCTCGCTGCTATCTGGTAATTTTTTAACGTTAGTGGCACTAGTTATATTTCTCGTTGTTCGTGACCTTGAAGCTAATGATCCCCTGGCCTTGAGGTCACAGCCTTATGGTAAAACAACAGACAATAAAACCGGGTCACGATATGATGCCAAAAGGTAACTAGTAGTTTGTGAAGATCCATTCCAGTTGCCCACATGACTGAAGATTTGAAGAGCAATGTTCTGTGACCCATCAAACTAGAATGATAACATAGCAAACATTTTCTAGCCTCCCACTTCCACTCAGTCAATGTTTAACTGAGTCAGAGCAGATGCAGAATCCAAACTGTGGTATGACTACAATTTTGGAATGGTTTTATTAATGTTTTACCTCTAACGGTAGTACGCGTTTTAGATATCAAATGTACCGGAGCAATCCCATCTCTATAGCCACGTGTAGCCACACCCAAGCCCCTATATAGGAAAACCCTCCCGTTTTTCTTCAATATTGGGTCGCCAGCCAGAGTTTCGATGCCAGACCAGGACCTTCAGAGATGCCAACTTAAAAAAACAATTAAAATCCTTGAGGTCACCAGCTTTACCTTTAAGACCCTAAAAACAACGTGGTTTAGAAGGTAAACTCCCGTTTTAACCACAAAAATGCGTTAAATATCCAAATAAAATTCCCATAAGATGCCAAAAAATAAAGAAACATCAACCAAAATGAGTGTGAAAATTGTACTTTTGCGCCGTTTCTTCATATCCTGGAGGTTATAAGACTTGTACGAGATTTACCCTGTATTCACAAGAATCCCAGATGATCCGTAGGCGCTGACATAGCTGTATCTTTCTTGATACGGGCATCGGAAATAACTGACTGACATCAAGACAGACTCATCCAAGTCCCCGACCAAAGTCTAATGAATCAACTCAATATAGTCATGAACATTTTCAGGGGTTCTCCCAGATAGCAACAACAACAACAACAATGCAAGAATGTTGTTGAATGCAAGATAGACATAAGCGTTATCGGTAACTAAAACATTTACTCTGCATTTTCTTTTGTGATGGGCATAATGACTATCGTATAAGACGATCTAAGAAGTTAGACATCATAATTGTAATTAAAAAGTCATATATTTTGCAGGCTCGTCAAGTCATGCTTTAATATCAGCGCCCTCAGCCATTTCATCATACTTTTCAGCCTCTCAGACAACACCATTCAATGTGCTGCCATTGACAAAGAAGATCGCAGCAACAAGTGCAATAAATACACCGAGTATAAATGCATCACGAGCTACTGAATCATACTTGTCACTACTTGAAAGCAGTGTAAATCGAGGTAAGGATTGCACTTTGCTGTAAAATTTAACTAACAGTATGAATGTTTCATTTCTCCTCACACAAAAACTGACGGAAAAATATTTGGCCCTTGGTTATTGTAATTTATTTTTTTCTCAAGCATCTGAGCGGGCCGGAATCCTAAATCCTCGAATTTGATTGGCTAATCATACGCACGTGACGGGCCAGCTTTTTACGATACGGCCCACGGGCCGGATTTTTTCCCCGCTGCCTAAATTTCGCTCCTAAACGTTAGGGGTAATCTTCAATCTTTTGCCTTTTTTACACATCCATCGACGATTAGTCAACGCAAGTTTATCTCTGTTCGCTTTAAAATGGCAAGGAAAGTCACTGTAAGTAAATATTACATATAATTCAACTGAGTGTTTTGAAGTTGTGAGATTTTGCTTGGTTGTTTGTAGCTTGGCGCTGTAATGACGCGTAATCCTGTGTTTCTCTCGCCGTAAAATTTGAGTCAATTTCAGTCGAGTTTACCTCTCTGTTCGTAGCTGTATTTAAGAGAATTTCTGTGGAATACACTTAACGAATTTCCTCGCTTTCTGCTATTCAATTTACGGTAGAAAAGTCTGATTTCAAGTGATTTTAAAAGCAACGACTGACAGAAATTGTTTTTGTAGTAAAACTTCAAACTTCGCACGAAATTTCACACTGCAAAAAAAATTTTGGAGAACTTAACTGGTGAAATAAATGCAACTAACATAAAGTTAAGTTCGAAAAAAATTTGCTTTCTAATACATCTTTCTTTGTCTACTATCTGAGTTGCCAAGATTTTTTACAAATCCTTAGTAGACGGCGTGCAAGCCGATTCAATGACAAGAGTTACGTAAACAAACCCATTTGTAATCTGTAAAATCAATTTACTGCAGGAAAAAAAATAAACATGTTATTTGCAGGCTTAGGGTCGTTCCGTATAGTGAAAAACTGTGACCTCGGTCACAATTTTCCACTATACGGACCTCCCAGCCGACAAATAACATTATATATTCACCTTTCTCAAATATCAGCCTGGCTATTCCTCTCAGTCAATGAGTCATATATTTTTGGTAATCATAGTGCATGCAGAATTTAAGGTCTATAATATGAATACAATTCTGCGCATTTTTGCCGTGGTTTTATTCACATTTTTATCCAGGATACAGTATGCATTTTAGTTAAATTCTCTTCTCAAAACGTCCAGTCAATACAACCCTTTAGAGCCCAGTGTTCTATTATCGGACAGCAGAGTAGCCTGCACTTCCTTTAGTCAGCAGTCTGACCCTATTATTACCAGTTCCCAAATGGCCAATTAAGACAAAATACACATGCAGGCACCATTTTGGTCAGATAAGAGGTATTTCCGTTGAGTTTTTTCGAAAATTTTTGCTTTTGTCGAAAAGACACGATTTAAAGTCCACTTTTGAACATGAGCAGGAGGCCTGTGAGGTATAGCGCTCAAGAAATACTTTATTATCTGGATGGAAACTTCGCTATTCTAGTACCCTGGGTGCGTGAGGTTTTTTTTTTTTTATTTTATTTTTTTCGTGGCGAAGCTGCGATTGTGATCGTTCGCCACGATCTCAATAAAAAAAACCCTCAGGCACCCAGGGTAATATTCTGGACGATGGTTTAAATCTGATTGAAGATTATAATTATGTTAAAAAGGTAAAAACTAATGCAGAGGAGGCAGACGTTATTGTTAATTATCTGGGTTGGAATTTTCTGAAATCCTTAACAATTGATTTGGGTTCTATGAGAGTCTTTGGTCAAAAATGTGACGAGTATAGTAAAGGAGGCAGTCAAAAAGAGGTGCTTGAGCCAGTGGTGTATGTGACATGAGGTTGTAAGGGATTTTACGTCCAGCCAAAATTTATGTTGCTAATGGCAATAAGAATCACTTCCCATCATTCGATGTCCTCTCTCATAATATTTCAAGCCTTTTTTCTGTTAAGTGTTCTTCTGCCTCCTCATTGTCTACTTTTATTGAATTGAATGTATGAGTATTGCCGGGGTATCACGAAAGCAATGTATGCTCCAAAACATCGATGGATGATTCTTTAAAACTCAATTTTTCACACTCAAATTTGATTTCTACAACTTTTAACTTGATTCATGATGTAGAACAACAATTTAGTAGAGAAATTATTGCTGATATCCTCTTGATATTTTGTTCGTAAATTTAAGCACCATAAGTAAAATTTCCAAGCGTACTTGCAGAATTATTTTCTGAGTGATACTTATCAACACAGCCTAAATCGAAAGTAGAGATTGTTGCCTTCTTGCTTGTCTGTATTTTGTTTTTAATTCTCTTTTCTTAGATATGTTTCAATTATGAAGGTCGAAAAATTTGCTTTTTCAAGTTTCTTTTTTCCGTTTTCAAGAACTTTACAGGTTGTAATAGCTGGATCTTGACTCTTGTGCCTTGTTTACAGGTGCACGTGTCTTAATGTTTGAAGCAATACGTACAATATGTGTAAACTAATGAAAGTTGTTATTTGATGGTGTTTACATGT
The DNA here is from genome assembly GCF_042242905.1 of Orbicella faveolata. NCBI lineage: Eukaryota > Metazoa > Cnidaria > Anthozoa > Scleractinia > Merulinidae > Orbicella > Orbicella faveolata. The sequence continues at coordinate 2,371,844 of NW_028301540.1, forward strand.
AGATGGAAAGTCCTACCAAAGAAAACCGAACCTCGTCGCTGTCATCTATGGTGGTGCCGAAGTAATCCGAGGACAAAACGAAAACATCTCTATGAATGCATCACTTTCCTATGACCCGGTCGCTGGACTTGGTAACCACTCCGGGATGAACTTTACTTGGCATTATGGTGAGATCAAAGGCAACTATTCTGGCCTACAGACAGCGGCGAGAGACTCCTTTACAGGAATAAACCAGTCAAATGTTCATTATATTGGGAATGATTCCGGACTTGAAGTCACCCTCAATACTGCCTTTTCCGTGGCCCAGGACCTGACGATCTTAGTAGTTAAACTGGTGGTGGCAAAAGATTATCGCAGCTCAAGTGATCATCAAGTTATACATTTGGTAAAAGGGGATCCGCCTCAAATATCTCAACGGTATAAAAATTGTTTCATTGTTTATCAGTCCTGTCATTTGCCCCCTGGTCTGCAGTCTGCATTTGAACCCCGGTGTGCAGTTTGCAGTCTGCAGTTTACACTGACCGCTCAAGGAACTATAATGCTGATTCTATTCTCTACATTATTATGTGGTACAGGTAGTAGCGGATGTCCAGCTGATAACACCACGACTTCACACCAAACAAAATAACTTAAGGTCATTCCCCAGTATTGCATTGCGCATCCCTACTGCGCATAATTTCACACGTGATTAACGCGCGCGCATTAAAAAATGGCGGCTTTTTCTTTACGGCTGGATCTCGCCATAGAGGTAAATAGTTATTTTCTCACAAACGAGCACGGTGACCTATCATTTTTTTGTTGTTTTAAATTGAGTAATAAATTTTTCTGTGTAAAATAAATATGGACCAATTCTCAGTGTAGAACAAATAACAATTGTCCGAAATGTGAATTTAGCAAGCAATCGTGACCACAACCATGTTGCTATTATAAGGATTTATTAGGTATATGCAAGGTGCCGTTGCTCCTAAATAAACATTGGGATCCCTCATTTTTATTTCAAAATTTAAGTTCCTATGATATCAACAATCAATAGGCAAAGTTTCACAAAAATCTCAGTGCAGGTTCTACTTCAGTGGAATGACCTTAAGTGGTTATTAAGTCCAATTAGAGTATAGTAGAACAAATTAGCTATTCAGAAATAGACAGAATTGAATAATTAATAGCACATTTTAAAATTTATCTAAAATGCCAGTACACCAGAACAGTGCATTAAACAGCGCATGCTTCAGAAAGACATCAAAGACATGCCCGCACTTTAATAGATTTTTTTCAGTTATCTTGTTTATTTATTTTTATATTTATTTATTTATTTACTTGTTTTTCAATTCATCACGGGCAGTGTTCTCAAACCAATGCTTGTCATTAGTTCTGGATGCAATTGGTTATTTCTTCCTTCCTTGGAACTTCTTTTGCCACTAACCGACAAGGTTCTTAATGCTAATGTTAGATTAGCATGACATCCATGACAAGAAAGAAATGATTATTAACACATAGCCATGAAATAAACAAGCGCAGTTATTCAAAGATTGCTTGTTTGTTTCATATGATAGGTCTCTCCTCCTTCCTAGAATAAAAGCTGTTCAAAGGCATTTTTCATCCCATAATATTTGATTTCATTTGATTTTCAGATGTATAATAAATTGTGAACCTAAAACCAGTCCATCAGTTAAACTAAGTATGCAGTCACAGTGCTATGGACCGCAGTGCTCCGACATATCCTCATACCAATGGATACTTTATGAACAATACCCATCTGCCACAAATAATGACACTGTTTGGAGGAAAATACAAGATTTGCAACTTATCACAACTACATCCCTCGATTCTAGCAGTATTGTAATCAAAGAGGACTCCCTTAATGGCGGAAAGAACTACCGGCTGGCATTGTTTGTTCAAACCATGGACGGTCAACAAGGAATGAGTGCTCACGATATCTCCACCGCATCACTACCTACAGGGGGAACATGTTCCATCACTCCATCAAATGGCACCTCACTGAAGACTGTTTTTAACTTGAGCTGTAGTGACTGGGAAAGTGACAGCACCCCCCTGTCTTACTTGTTTCAATATCAATTACAGAATGGTCTACATGGGCTGTTGTACAATGGCTCTAGTAGCAGTGTTAACTCATGGCTGCCATCTGGAAAGCTGTCTTGGAATTATGCTGTGAAGGTCAATGTCACGGTGACTGATAAAAATGGCGTGTCTGCTCCAAGAGTTCATTTGCCTGTGCAGGTAAAGTATATCCTTGATTACAATATTAACTCTTCCATCACATTGCAAATGAATAACATGTATGCATATAAAGATAACAGGTTGTCACTTTTAACAACCAATATGTTGTCATATGTTACACATAAATCCTTCTGTAGGTTGAACCATTTCCAGAGCTCTTGAGACCAGATCAAATCAGCAGACGTATAACAGCAAACGACAGTGAGTTTAATAATGCAATCAAAGATGGGGATCTCAACAAGGCAGAACGATTAGCAAATGCAATCCTTCAAGCAATTTTAGAGGATGCTACAATGGATTCAACCAAAAAATCCAAGGTAATCAATTAACTTTCGCTAAATTGCTGCTACAGTGTACATGCAGTTTTTTCTGTACCATAGGTTCAAAGTTATCATTTCATCTGGACTACGAGTAGTCCCTCTTTTGCTTAGGCTGTATGAAATACTGGGGGCGAGAAGGACTTCTCCATCCCAGGATTTCACGCGGCCATTTTTTTCTTGCGGTTTATTTACGGTCGCTCTCGACGGACTAAGGGAAAGATGGACTACTGGTAGTCTGCATATCATTAGGTTCGATTACCAGCCGCTGTTCGGGAAAGGAGCCCGTGCTCCTCCCCCGAACTCACGGCTGGACTTGTGGACTTGGCATTGCTAATTTCAACCAATAAGAAATCCGCCCGCCTGAATCGAGCAGGCTGCATAAATTAGCTTTCTCGCAGTAACAAAGAAGTCGTGCAATATAAAGTGCGATCGCATTAGTGGGGCATTTAACCAAATACCGTCAACTGATGAAATCTTGCCTGATCTAAACCATAGTGGCATATACAACACGCAAAAGAGTCAACAGACTTATGCGTTAGAATCTATGTTTGAATCATGTGGTGCCAGAATGTCAGATAACGAACAAAGTCAACAAAGAGAGGGATAAACGCAAATATCAATCTCAAGAAACGAAACACTCAGTCAAATTGATGTGTACGGTAGTCTTCTTGAAGGGAAGCGACACCAGTCTCTGGCGAATCCAGAAAAAATTAAGTTTTTAAACGGGCCAAAGCAGACTGAACTAGCAAAACATAAACATGGTGTCAACACTATGCACACCATACAACCTATGTGTGACCTTTGACATGACAATCGGCTACACCATGGTCAAACAGCTCTGCATTACTTTTAAAAAAAAAAAAACTCATCTATAGAACACGGCATGTAATGCGCTTCCGCAACAATAATGTGAAACAAAATAGGTTGGAGGGCCAAAATTAAAAGAAGAAGTGGCGAAAACGCAACAAATTTTACGAGCCGTAGGCGTTATGTGGGCCTGCTTATGATTGTCATCAGATGACATTTCCGGCCACCTGAAGCACCTTAAGAATTAAATTATGAATTTACGTCACAAACATGCTTTGCCGCTAACGCGTCCAGCCGTCTCTTCTCGGGGAGGAACGTAGACCGGACTCGAGAAAGCGGCGGAAATCGAGCCTAGCATATCATCAGGTGAGCGTAAATTTAATTATGAGTTCAGTTCTCTTTTCGTGCATTTAAATCAGATTCAAACATTTTATACAGTTTTGAATTAGACTGTTCACAGCCCTCTATTTTCTCGTATTCTTATTCCATGGTTGAACGCACAGACAGAATCACTAGAGAACTGGACGCCAGCGCAAAACGGAAGGCTTGACTCGGTAGGGGGGTGGGGACCGAGATAACCCACCCCCAGCCCCTGCGTGCTTCGCGCTCGCTTCGCTTGCTGTTTCTTTGGCGTGCGTAAATAGAGAGGCTGTGAACAGTCTAGTTGTGAATATAAACTGTAACTAGTAACTGTATTTCAACAATCGATTCAATAATTGATTATTTTTTGTCCTATCCTTAATTTGCTTTATATTAATGACCATGTTAGCATTTTGATTAAATGTGAAGTGTTCTAATGAACATTTGAGTCTTTAAACAAAGGAATCTCAGTTCATCGCGTTCAAACATGAGAAAATCAAAACTATATGATTTGCCAAAAACATAGCCTGAGTGCAGATGTCTACTTTACTTTTCTTTTCCTGAGGGAACAGCATAACCGTTCGAGCTCGGGGGGGGGGGGGGGGCGAGGGGTCTGCAGCCCCTCCAGCTACGGAAAATTACGTAATTTTTCGGGCAAAACGGTCATGATGCAGGCAAGCAGACGTGAAAACAGGCAAGCAGACGTGAAAGAAAACATTACGCTGTTGGCGTGATTTCCAAAACTCGTAAAAAGCGTTTCTACTTTTTATGAATCTCTGTGTGATTAGAATCCCGACCGGGAGTCCATAGGCCGTTAAGTGGATTCTTCAGAGAGTTGATGCCCCAACCTGGAAGTATAGTGCCGTGTAAAGTGTACCATTTGTATCTAAGACGCCACAGTAGTCAGTCAGGACAACGGCCTTTCCTTTCTGGCCTTTCCTTTTAGATTTCAAGGCTTGGAAGCTACTTTCTCTGACATCTGCCTTGCAAAAAAGGACTTAGACTGAAATGATATGAGGGACCTGGGGTTTTCTGTCAGCTACAAGTCGGTTAAATGTGTATCATAAAAATCCACGACAGGATATTATTTCCTTTCCCAATTTTCCTTCAACAAATCAAAGGGTACGAAGACCAAGACTTTTGTTTTTTGCAGTGGTTCTAAAAAGGGCCGTTTGGAATGTCTCAACAAAGGGGTGTTTTAATTTCTTTCTTGAAATTTTCTTTAGAGGTGTTCCTCTAGTACGTCCACGTGCAGCATAGAAGGCTTGCAGTATACGCTGCAAATCTGCTGTGGCCAAGAATATCGGCTCAAACGACTTCTACCAACGCCTCATGTTGTTCTTTAAACGTCTCGAGTATGTCAAGATGTTCGTCTCGAATATTGGATTGCTTCTGTAACACGTCCAAACGGTCCATCTTGAAACACAAATGTCACTGTTGCTGATCAGACGAACACCATGAAAATAAACACTTTTTCTTTTGATAAGTTTTATATTTTACTAGATTGAGACTGTTCATAGAGGTCATTGAGTATGCAAGCTTTCAATATAACTATCTTTGTGAACGTTTTGGTTTTTCACGCAATTTGATTGCATTTGCATTCGCGGGGGGGGGGGTACTCCCATATGTGGATTATATAGGTGTGTGGGGCCCCAAAGGGTACGGTCTTTGAGCCATTTTTGTCATAAATAGGGTATGGTTTCTGCTCTTTAGTCTTGAATTGGGAATGTTTTTTATAGAAGATGCTACTTTTTCATTTTTATCGATAAGACCATCAACAAAAGCCCTTCATAAATTATGTTTAGGGCAACTGTGCCAGCGGCAGTGGTCGTAAACAGGATCAGGAGCCAGGATATCAAAATTTTGGTCAGGTCATAAATAGGGTAGGGAAAATTGCAGGTTGTGGTCATAAATAGAGTAAGGGTTTTGGAAAGCGGGCCACACACCCCCTCTCAATTTTTCTAGGAGTACCCCTCCGGGGGGTAGCATCCCAATTTCAACACTCACCCGTTCGAGCATGGCGTACCTTTTTTCGGGCAAGAAGGTCACCGCCCCCCCCCGCCCCCCCCCCCCCCCTCCCCCACTTACCACGTGTGCAGTGGAGAAACTCCAAGTCAAAATAAGGGTGAGGGCTTGAGAAGGGAGGGCATGTAATCCCTCAATGCTTGGTGGCGGATAGAATTCCAATCAAACTTCAACTTACAGGTAAGTCTCGTTTAATTTTTAAATTCTATTCCGTCACCGCATTGAGGTCTTACATGAGACTTCAAAGCTCACTGCACACATGTTGGTCCAGGGGAAAAATGGTTCTCGGATGAATGACTGGATACAGAATCGTATAATCTTTATTGCGTTCGACGAAGTGGAACGGAAACCTAATTTTGACCTGTGGCTTTTCAGAGTTGGTCTCGCTGTGCACGGTTCTAGGCTGAAAAAAACCACATTCCTGTAAGGACACCAAAATGGCCACCCCGCTTGATTTTTGCAGGGGCATGTCACGGCCAGTAAACTGGTACCGTTTAATGCTAAGACATGTGATAAGACATGTGACGAACATGTGAGTATGTGAGCAGGCCATGTGAGCTCGTCTTTCCTATGGATCCTTTTTTGTCTTCTTTCTGTTCAGTCGCCGTACGCCTCGCTATTATGTGCTCTCAGCGTTAGATTTTGGCGAATTTAAACGCTTCGACGGCAGCATTTATCGCAATCTGAGGGAATTGTCCTTGTTTATTACACGACTTGGCTTTGGGATGATAACCGTGGGAACAGCTACATTTTGATTGCATTTTTAGTGTTGATTAGTTCCAGTCGCGACAGATAGCTCAGTCTTTATCCGGTCGAAATTTTATTGTTTGGAATCGATGGAAAAGTACTCTGAAGGCAAGATCCATAAGACTACTTTATTCATCACGGGAAATACTCGAATTAGTCGCGAAACGAGCACGCGACTGCAAATGCTAGCTTAGAATAATGTACGTAATTTAAATATTCTATGAAACTTGAGAGACTACAGAAACTGACAGCGTCACGTAACGTATCAACAAATCGTGACCTCTTCACAAGCCTGGACTTTGACACTATGCATATCTGATTGTAAAACCTCGGTTACTGCTGAAAAATGTTGATTTTAGCAGTAGGCAAAGGATGAAAGTCAGCTAGTGTAATTATTTATTTACGATATATAATTATATATTAAAGTGAGAGCGTCGAACGCACTCTCAGAATCTCTGATTACTACTAGTATTGTTTTATTCGATCTATAAGGAAGATACATAAGATACATAATTCTTAAGAAATCTAATAGCGAACGATTCATGAAATTGCATGGAAATATAATTCTCAAAATTCAACGGGTTAAATAAACAAATGGTCACTAACTTCTGTGGCGATATCCAGTCAAACTTATTTCGGTAACTGGTCAGGGAAACGGGTCAGCAGATCGAGCAGTAAAACACTACAGGTTAGCGATGTTCAACGTAAGGTACAAAACGCTTTATGACCTTTGTCTCTGATTTCGTGGTTTTAAAAGCGTGTCATTCTAACTCAAAGATCAAATTACTTAGCGATTACGTCATCGGCTGTCAATCACGCGACTAATTAAATAATCAAATGTCAATAAACGAAATTAATATTAATCAACGAAACACATGTAACAAATTCCACACAGAATCCATATTCTGTAACACAACACTCTCTCTGCAGAGTATCGATGACATAACAATCTCCTCGTCTACAGATTTCAAACATTTTCTGCAACATCGTTATCAACATCAACAGGTTAGTTGTAAAACTTAGCAAATGTGGAGGCTGAACTCCACTCGGATGTTGACAGAATCCGATCTAAGGAGCAGAATATACAATTGCTTTGGATGTGGCTTCAGCACTAGTACTTAGAGGCCGGAACAGTTCAACATTTATCTCAGACCTCTGCATAACATCTATAATCATGGAATAAAATACAAAAAAAAAAAAAACATCTATAATCGTGGGGAGACAGGGGGGCGGGAGGGGTACGATAGGCGGGAGAGGAAAGGGCGATAAGCGGGAAAGAAATGCGAAACACTAATTTTTTTAATTCAACAATGCGTTAGAATGCTTTCAAAAACAAGAACCCAAAATATATTTGACTTGCATTTAACGTCTTCTCAGTCACTTCTGAGACTTTTTAGCAAACGAGCAAACGAAAATTTGCGCTTGGGCTGAAAAACAGCCTTACTTCCGGTGAAATAGTAACCCGTTTACAGTGGTTACGTCATAGGTCATGAAATGTCAAGCGGCGTGAGTGCACATGTGTCGCGTGAGCTGTCAGATTGCAAAAAGGTGAGACGAGCAGGCGATCTCAAATCAATGTCGTCCAAGACAATTTTATTAGGTCTCAGTATTTTTCGGTGCGGCAGAGAAAGGTCCGTGCATGGAAGACCTTCTTAGGAGCTTGCTCCTTACGACCGTGAATCAGAATGGACCAAAGATTTCACCGCGTGGTGTAGAGATGCCTCAACTGAATGCTGCTTTAATGAGCGCGCTGGAGAGTGTGGAGTGGTTCGTTTTACGTTCCAGTTTTTTGTTTTAGACAAGTCGAAATCGATTCCAATTAGAATAGGCGGACAAACAGCTTGGGAAGCGGTCAGGAACGACTTCATCGAAAACAAAGAGAAGATTGCTTCTAAAGATTATGAATTGCACGGTAGGTGTACTGTCCTGTTTTGTTAACCATTGTTTAATAACTTACCACAGCAATCATTGTTAAGCTTAACTTATATTTTGAGTTTTTACTTGTTTCCTTGCATTCGCTAACACTGTAGATACTGTATCACACGATAACTCTCTAAAACACAACAGCACCAAATTTCTAAATGCTTAAAGATTTTGCATGTGTACTTTAGCTAGAGGAAATTGCCAGTGAGTCCAGATAGTCCAGTCAATAATTAACATTGGGCAAGTCATGTGAAATGTAGTGCAAACATGGCGTAAATTCAACGTTTGTAGTTTTTTTTTTTTTTTTTTTTTTTTTTTTTTCTGGCTTATATCAGGATCGACAACGAAAACGTAAACCATTGTTGTCATTATTAAAAAAAAAACGGAAAAATGTTAAATGTGGAGTAAAATATTAATTCTAAAATATACCATAAATAGTAAACGTAAGGTACCATGGATGTGTTTTTGCTAAGATTAAAGGTTCTATAAAGCGTGCTGAAAGAATATTGTCGTTTGCAAGTAGTCCGAAGAACAGTCCAAAACAGGCGCTTGTTGACGCTTGGACGCCTTTCAAAACGAATTTTACAGACAACGAACGGAATGTATGGAAAACTGAAATGATTGAAAAATACAGCTACAAAACCTTTCAAGTCTTCCTATACCAGATTTTATCAGTCGAATCTTAAACCTGTCATGTTAAGTTTGCTATTAATTAAAGTTGCAGAATTTAAATTTCGCGGATATTATTCTTCATACAAACACTGTATTTTTTCCCCCTGCTTGCAACCGTGTCAATATGGCTTCGTCTTCTTTGCGTCTTTCAGTCAAAATCATTGAGACTACTTTGTTGGGAAGGAAAAGGAAGGTCCCAGGTAGCTGCACTACGACAACAACTGCGCCTTGTAAGACGGGCCAGGCAACCTCCTCTGCCAGCGTTGTAGAGGCTGATGATTCTGCGCCGTCTACAAAGAAATCAAAGGGCCAGAAACTGCGACGTCCTGGTCACCAGCGGCATCGGCCAGAAACAAAGGCCAAATAGACCTGTTCAACAAGATCCGGTCATCAGGAAAACTTGCCACTGAAATAAAACGATCCCCAGAGGAACTGAAATTGTCGGACTTATTCGAGAATGGTAAGTGCTTGACGGAATGATTTTGCATTTAGCTTCCCTAACCTATACTTTGCAATACTTTTATACCCTTTTACCCAGTAGTCGTAATCACTCTTTTCTTTATCATCTATAGATATAGAGAAGACGTTTCATTCCACGGCTATTTCGGAGTTAAAAGTTAAGAGTGAAGTATGCTCCAAAGTGGTGACCTTGAATAAAGTTCGCAATCGTAGCTATTTCAGCAAGTATCACTTTTCTGGCATCACTTATTGTCATTTCGTCATTTCTTAGCAGCTGACCATATTAATCAATTTTCATGGAAAGGAAAAGCCGGTAGCCAAAACTGATCTCGTTAGCCAGATGCAATATTGATCCGGTATTTTGTTTGTTTCAGAGAAACATTACGTAAATTGTAAAAAGCCGACATAAAGCATGAAAAAGTTGACAGACGTGTTTCGAGCAACATGAGAAGTAGACGAAATACAAGGACCCGTGGAAGAAGAGACACAAGAGGAAGTGACCAGTAACAATTCAGAAAGTATTATGGAACAGACGGAACAGTAAGTCTGAAAGAAACTGTGGTGCAGAGCCAGTTGTAACTAGTTGTTTGAACCTCCAAAAAAACGAGTCCAGATCAAAATTAATGTTCAAGCTAATGTCATTGCAAGTCTACAGGAGGATATATAAAACCGCTAACTGGAGGTTTTTCCGTATCAAGATAATTGTGTTCAGATTTTTTTAAATGTATACCTCTGTTTTTCCTCATTAAGATTAGTCCACTGAATGCAAAAAGAGAGCGTTTTTATTGAGGGACAAATTGAGACAATTACATTACCAATGCTGATTACTACGAGTAAAACTTTCGAGGTCTTAGTTGGACCTTTCTTTTCTCTACCTCAAAGCAAACAACAAGATGAAACTGTTTTTGGTAGCGATGAGTGGTTCTGCCGAAGTGAAGAAGACCCATGGCATAGTTCAAGCGTGGAGAGTTCCCCTCACATGACTGATCTCTGGGCCAGTGCAACCGGCACAGATATATGGGAAATGGTAGGCCACCACGATCCTTTTCCTGTGTACGATAGTACAGCGACATCGCTGGAATTTCAACCAATCTTGGAAAACGATTCAT